>NW_019384700.1:253178-366316 GCF_000671375.1 Centruroides sculpturatus | reverse complement strand
TAATAATAATAATGAAAAGATTGTTAATAATTAAAAAAATAAAGTTCTTAAAATAAATTGTTCATTCAAATTCTTTATATTTTTATATTTTAAAATTTGTTCACATAAAGTCTTTTATAAATAATAGTACATATTAATTAGCTAATTAATAATTACAGTCTATATTTTGGACTTAAGGTTATTAGGGTTTCATAAAAACTTTTTTTTGGTTAAAATCTTTCTTAAAAATCATGCCTAAATATTACGTAAGATAGGGAAGGGGAGGGTGGATCAAAGAAAATATTACGGTTTCTTACACAGGGGTGGGTGGTGTGCTCGAATGGCCGAAATCGCCCTTACGTAATTTACGAACGGCCCCATATCTGTACTCTTCTCAATTCCTCAATCTACTTTCCCATAAAAAGTATTCCGTCATTCTTGACGGTGGAATTTCTAATTATCTATATAAGATGAAAATGCCGAATTTAATGAAGCAGTATCCGAAAATCCTTGAACTTGTTTTCTAAATTAGAATTGTAATTAGTCAACAATGCATTCAGGTTGCTTATTTCCGAAAGAACATCACCAGAACGTGAAAATAGTCAATTACTTTCTCGACCATTGTGATTGGACTATAAAACCTATTTATTCATTAAAGTTTATTCTCGCGGCCTACGATTGGCTAAAATTTTCTCTTGCTGCTAATGACTCATTACGGGCCATCACTTTCTGTTCTGTTCTTCAGGTTTCGGACGTTAAGTATTTACAGTATGTCGGGTTACTTGAATTTATGCTTCAGATTTAGTTAGATTTACGTTTATTTGATGAAATTCACAATGTAAGTAAACTCTTGTTATAAATAATTATATACCACACATTTTTTCTTTTTATTTATTTTTTTGAGAGACGTCACTAAAAGACGTAGGAGTACATATAGAATATGTTCCAGAAAAATAGCTATATTTTTCCTTTTTGTATTGTGAAGCAACCTAATTGATACGAAATGCTGAAGATTCGGCATTATCCTTAAGTCTCATAATATAAATAACGTTATATTTAAACATAAAATAACACAGTCTTAAGTGATTATGACGTGCAGATTAAAAATAATAACGATTCAAAAATTATTTTAATAACTAAATAAGATGCTATGTGTTATAAACATACTCGTACACTAGCATCATATTTGTAATGGGAAACTGTTATATACAAACATTCACTGACGCTAATAGCTTTGTTTATATGTTTTAAGACAATGTATATTATACTTAGTGGTAAAATAGTCGTTAAAAATCGCAGTAAAACTCGAAAACGAAATATCAATTAGCCTATGTAATTAGACAAGCAGAGAAGTGTGTTTGGTCTGAAGAACTGTTTCAAATACGGCGTCGAAATGTGAAAATATATCGTACATTTCTAATTACAAAATTAATTTTTGAATCGTTACTATTTTAAATATACACATTATCAGTCACTAATTAGTCCTATTACCAGTGCTGGCCCGAGGCAAGTTTTAAGATAAAGCGAGATGCGGCACACTGATGTGCCGTCACATGGTGAAAGGTGTGACGTGAACTTTTACATATTCTGTTAATTTCAAATTTTATTTATATATTTTTATCACAATTGTTGTGTTTCTTATGTTATCTTTTGTATGTATTTCATTCTCTGCCGCAACACTGATGAAATAAGAT
Organism: Centruroides sculpturatus; assembly: GCF_000671375.1. Classification (NCBI taxonomy): domain Eukaryota; kingdom Metazoa; phylum Arthropoda; class Arachnida; order Scorpiones; family Buthidae; genus Centruroides; species Centruroides sculpturatus. Next base: position 364,643 of record NW_019384700.1, on the reverse strand, counting down.
GATGTTTGTTTATTCTTTATTACAAGCTACCCATTTTTATGTATTCTAATAAATTATATTTAAAGAAAATTTGCTCACAGGTGTTGGTATCTGTTTAATAACAATAGTAATAGGTTAGTGGCATTATGTAATTCTATTAATAGTATCATATCATACGTTTTTGAGGGGAATAACATTTTGGTGTGCCGCGTTGAGTCATGGGTGTGCCGCAAGTAGAAAAAGGTTGCGGAACACTGGTCTATATATTGAAGCAACTGCATTGACTCCTTTTTGTCAGGCTTTATACACAATCTAATAAAACATTTTAAAAAACACAAAATACTAATAAAGTTTAAGGAGCCACCATTTATTTGATTTAACATTTTTTGGGATGATTTGTCTAATTATCATATCTAAATCTTAGATTAAATTGAATATATTCAAAGATGTTAGTATAGAACAAACACTGGACTCAGACATAAACAACTTTTAAAACATTTTCAAAGTTGTTCTTTGCTAATGTTCAGTTTGAGATTTTAATCTTGTAAATGAGATGTAAATTGTTTCAATTGATAGTTTAATAAGAATAAATGGTAGCTTCTTTAACTTTTTAAGAGTTTTATGTTTCTTAATGCATAATTAAAATGTGTTGTAAATAATATGAATAAAGCTTGTTCACATTAAAATGTTTTATTAGATTGTGTGCAAAGAATATTAACACAATGATAAGCAAGAAATGAGAAAATTACCATCCAGGCGTTAAACAACGTACAAGTATCGCTATAAATTACTAGCGCTTTTGATGAAACTATTTTCATCTTCTTCAGGCAGATGAAAATGGTTAATATCCTTTTATCGAATAACGATTTTGAAATACTCTAACGGCAAAACAGCTTTGGAATATAACCAAAAAATGGAACTAAATACAGAGAACTTGAATAATGCGCGTGTGGTGCCAATGTGCATGTGCAAACTTTTTTACAAGAATGTGGAGCTAGTGACAATATCTCAATCTGTTATATAAATTGACCCACAAAGAAGGCACATTCAGCGTGGGGGTGTTGCACGGATTTAGCACGTCGGTAAGGAACGCCTCCCATAAATACATGAGGCTCCTGTTACCACACTGCTTGAGCATCACCACTTGGTCCTATAAAAAGTTGAATTATGAAAACAACTTTTTTACTAGTACAAAGTTTCACAATTAAATTCTGGGACTGAATCCATATATATATATATATTTGTACATACTGAATGTGTTACTGCTTATCTATGTTAGCTAGCTTTTCTATCTGGTTTCAATACACCCTTGTTTATTTCTCTCTTGTCATTCATACTTCTTAGTTGTATTTGATTTTGTATTGTGCAAATTGTTCTAAGAAAATTCATATTGATGGAGCAAAGAGCTACAATGGCTTTCTGGATGACAAAGTAAGTTTATGGTAACAATGCTCTCTCTTGTATATAAGATGATATGTAAGATTTTGGAATTGAGGACAAAATTTTGAAAATGACAAATACAGAGAATGATCAACAGTCATTTGAATACCTGACATTGTTGAAACAGTTTATGCATGGATTTCAGTATAAAGATAGGATCTTGACATTGTGAATGAATATAAATTAATATATTACACAAAGAACAATGTTTTTGAGTTTTTTTTTTATATATTATTAAGAGTACTTTTGCTTATTTTCTTTTAGAATTCTTCACTTATGTGATATTTGAACAGAATGATAAACAATAATGGAGCAAACTTTAAAAAAAAATTCTAAAGAGTTTTTTTTCTAATTATTAATTAGAGATTCAGACTATGTACAAAAAATATTTAATTTTTGAGTCTATCAATTAATCCTTTTTTTCATACACCACAGAAGTAGCCTTTACATTGGTTTGAAGAAAATGAATCTCTAATTAATAATTAGAAGAAAAATATCCTGAGTTCATCATGAAATTGTAACTATATGCAAATCAAAGATAACTCACATCCACCACTAGAGGGCTTGAACCTGATACAGATGGTATAAAACTTGGCAGTTNCAGAGGTTTATATTGACACAACAATTCCATGTAACAAGACCCATGGAAATTTTGTATGGATATTATGGGTCACCAATAAACCAATGCACAAAATCTTGATTTTTAGCTGAACCACTGTAACTTGAAACTTTTGAATTCAGTCTGAATTTTTTCCCCCTGACAGATTCAGTTAAACAGGTTCCACTGCATTGCTATTAACATTAATTAAAAATGCTTTATTTTTGTTGTTTTCAAATAATATGCAAATAATTGTATTATATTTTAATTATTATTACTTTTACTTATTTATGTAATAAGTTATTTATCAAATTTATTTAAAATTTGTATTTATTAATTTGAACAAGCTATAAATTATATAAAATTTTGAATGTTTTAACTCTTCCAACAAGTTATGCAGAAATTAATAAAAATACTTGATTTAAAAAATGGTATTATTTATTATTGTTTTTTTTATATTGCTTTCAGTAAAAGGTATTTTTTCAATATGAAATTCTTCATTATTTTTCAGATAATTTTATATTCTTATAAACTTAAAATATATCATCTTAACTTTATACATTGTTAACTCTAAGTCAGTGTTTCTCAATGGGGGCGATATCGCCCCCATGTGGACATTTTTCCATGTTCAGGGGGCGATTAGCAACAATTTATATTTTGGGGGCGATATTGTAAAACAATTTTCTGGGCGATATAGTAAAACATTATATTAAGAATAATTAGATATTTTATTCGTTATATCGTACAATAATTAAACAAATAACATTATACTAGTCACTAGTCTATTCAATGCAGTACGAATTTGGCGTTAGCCTTGTCCCTCAGCATCGGANAGAGTTTACTAAAAAAAAAATAGTCTAAAATTTTCCGAATAAAAATTCATTACATTGTCAACTTTTGCTAGATAATTAAAGTAAACATTTCCATTAAAAAGAATAAAATCACAAATATTATCATATATTTTTCTACAGAATCATATTTATTTGAAAAAAATTTAACTACTTCAAACACTTCTATTATAGATAATAAAACACTGATTTTATTTATTGTGGTGAATAAAGTAGAACTAAAGCATATTTTGTCAGCATCCAATCTTGATTTAACACCATTAAATGATAGTTAAATATCTGAAGACAAAGTCCTCCTAAAAAAGGAACCACCATTTATTATTTTTGTATTCATATTTTTTTAGGAGGACTTTGTCCTCAGATATTTAACTATAATTATTGCCATCAGACGAAAATTTACAAAACCATTAAATGATATTGGTCAGGTTATAAACTGAAATAATTTGAAATTATTTTTTTCAAATTACTTCTGTTGTTTACTACATTATTTGTTATAAATAAATTTGTTGACAAAATATGAAATAGTAAACTATATATTTTTATTTTTTTTATATTATTCAATACATGAATTTGAAAATAGTTTTCATTTCAAATAATAATTCAATGAGAAAGAAATGTTCTTTCAGTTCTTATACCTACAAGTGATTATTTCTATAAACATTTATTAATTTTGTTTTGTTAATAAGTATACTATTTAATTTACTATTAATAATAATAAACAAAAAGGATTAATAATATTTTGGAAAAGTAAAAGCATTTAAGAGTAACTGTAATTTTATTGCTTAAGTATTTTGCTAAATTTTATTTTGCATAATTTAATATTGATAAACTGTCCAAAATTTTATTGTAATAGTAAATATTGTTAATGTGATCAACTCTTTGTAATGGATGACTAAATTATATTTGAAGGTAATGGAATGTTTTTAATTTTGACAATAAAAGAGAAGATAAATTTGTTTTCATATAATCTAGTAATCAGAGATTTTGTATATTCTGAATCATATTTCTAAATATTAGAAATATAAATTATTTAAATATTTGAAAAATTTTTAGTTAATTTATATTGCCTAATTATATAGAAAAGTTAGTAGTATTTTTGGACTTCTTGCCAAGGAAAAAGGCTGAACTTTTTACTAAATTGAAGATGTGGCCTGAAGCTAATTCTGCTTACAAAAACTTAATTTTAGCCAGGTAATTTAAAATAGTTTCTCCTTATTTAATTTAATTTGTATCTTTAGAATATTTTTTTTTTTCCAATCATCTATAAAAATTGAAATCTGAAATTTTCTTTACAACTATACTAATGTTATGTTTCACAGAATTAATACTCTGTACACTTCATAATATAGTTAATTTATGAATACATTAATATTTTAGCTTAAAAGTTTTATAAATTAATTTAGGTTTCAGTTATTATCACTAGTATTTTTGTTTTGATAGTTATAAAATTACCCTTTACAAAAAGTTAATCTGCAAAACTCTAGTTGAATTTCATTATAAAAATACAGAGAAATTAGCTCAGTAATGAAAATATAACACATTTACAATATCAATTATATTTCATTACTTGAATATATTAGGTTGATCAGAAAATAATGTTGGATTTTTGTCATAAAATACTCTAATATCTTTTATTGCTTATTTGCTTGTGAAGTAAATTTTTAATGTTCTACCTGGAAAGAACTTTATTGGTACAAATAGAGATGTTCTTCAGTTTTTACCATCAGAACAGAAATTTACAAGCAAACATGTCAATAGACAAGGTGTAATATTAATGACCTTACTCCTAAAATTGTGTAAATTTTTAACATATTAAAATAGTTTAATTAAAGTCAGATATTNTAACCGATTATCTGTTTACCATAGGTTTTAATGGGAATTTAATTAATTCGTTCTGGAGAACCCCAAAAATAAAAAATATATACTTTCTTACTACGTTTATTTATATGTAATAATAAAAATACATACGTACACAGTCTTGCGTTTTTATTAGTCATGTTTTTTTCGTTTGAAAGGGTTAAAGAATCTGTCTAATGTCGATTGTTTTTCTCTCTTCTTCAGGATTTTTCGTAAGTAATTAATAGGATTGCAATCGTGGAAATCCCCAAGCCTCAACCTGGTTTGGATGCCATTCTAAGACCATTGTTCTGACATCCTCCCACTTCTTCAAAGGATCTTTAATAACAGATATCGGCATTAATCCTCGTTTTCAAAAGAAAACATATTTTGCCGAGTTTCTTGGTGTTCTTCATTCAAGAGTTTTTGGCGTTCTTCCGTCGTCAGATCCGTTTCAGGTTCCATTATGAACTTTTCGATGTTCTTTATTTCTCAGACGTGATTTTTGTTACTCCTTTAGCTGTTTGAGTCTTCTTGATAATACAATATTTTACTTAAATAAGATTGAACTGTGGCCTACTGTAGACCTGTTCGCACCATATTGCCCAGCAACATTAGGCATCTTCTGCCTACTCTCTATCTGTGCTATTATACTCTCACTTTTCGAAAAGAAAAACAGATGCAAAACTTAACAAGTGCCTACCCGACAGTCTCACAAATACATATAAGAATTGTTTTGTCAGAAAAATAAAAGGCTGGAATTACAAGGGAGAGTTTCAAAGCTCAGAGGAATACTATCCGATCGGTATATACCGGCTTGAGCGTCGATGTCGACGTCTCCCGCACTCCGAAAAGTTTCGGATTGTTGCCCGAAGACAAGGGAAAACCAATCGGTATTCATTATTTTACGTCACTTCTTCTTGTGTTTGTTCTGTGGAGTGTTCGTTATCCGATCANGTATAAAAACAACATAAGAAAAAAAGATAAAATTTTAAAATTTATTAAAAATGCATACATATTTAAATTTAGTTGAATAACTGAAAATTTTTGTAACATTGCAGTAAAAAGTTTACTATCTTCTGAAAAAATTATGTAATTTTAAATACTTTTAGGCAAATTAAATATTAAAACTTATATTCTTCAAACAAATCTAACTTTTTATGTATAACTTAAACTGGTTTTCAGTTATACAAAACATCTATAGACTAGAAATTCTATGTTGGAATATTTTTTATGAGAAAATAGAGACTGAAGAATTGAGAAGAGCTTCAAGTCAAGCTTGACATCGTGATGCTGTTGTTGCAGCCCTTGACAAAACCATTCTTACTTGATGTTGTTCAAGTTGGACTTCATAGCCTTCAGGGTTTTGGTTATTCTTACTGTTTAGATCTACAATTTACCTGACCAATTTTACTCTTCCTTATGTCCTTAGACATTTTTTTTTACAAAATAGTAGTCTTTTTAATTTCATGATGATAAAACAAAGATGAAATGTACGTACATTAATTAGATGAGTGATAACACTTTATAAACATTGGATAATTTGAATATTGTTGGAGTTCTTTCAACACTATATTTATTTGTATATTCTTTGCTAAGCCAGTTTATATTTTGTGTAACTTGGTGTCAAATTCAAATATTACATATTTCTGGTTTGGTTTTTGTTGGTTTGTTTTCCTGTCTGATTTGTTTTTTAAACATTTGGCTAATTCAGTAATGCTAGTCAGTGATGCATTTAAATTGTAGCCATGCTGTCTCACATTATTTTTTTAATACATTTAGCCTCTTGCATATAAGCTTGTTCAATGAGTGTTCTAAATGTTGCTAATTTTAAAATTCTTTGGATCCAAAGATGGTTTGTTGGAGTTTTCATTATCATTTGTATATGTAGCCAGGGCAGTGTTTACCTCTTCTTNAAAATTTAGAAAATTAAAAAATATATATTTTTTTCTCTTTTTTAATAATTTTAAGATAGATTAAAAGTTAAGATCTAAATCTTTTAATTTTAACATATATAGGAAATCCTTGTTAATTTAAACTTGGATAATTTTAAATCCTATTAGTTCATGACTATACTTTTTGTCCTGACCAGGGATACAGTGATTTGTATGTTAAGGAGTTCACTTAAGTTCAAAATATAGTTACTTTGAAATTTAAAGTGAAAATTCTGTCCAAACTGTGATATGTGTATATTAACTCATATGTTTAGATAGAAGTTCACATGCCTCCATACTATAAGAGAATAATTGATTATGAACCAATCCAATCTGGTCAACATGGCTTTTACAGTAACATGTGTTACTGTAAAAGCTACAGTAACACATTTTTGGGTGTCACCTTACCCATTGACTATCCTTTCTCTCTTTAAAAGTATAAAAATATCATGATTATACAAAAATTCTTGTTTTTGTTTTCCTTTTCCATCATTTATTCTTTTTCTCTTATCTCATAAAATACAGCTGGGCTTTAGGGTTGAAGGTTGGGCTACAAGTAGCAGATATTTGTAGGACTCTTAGCTACTAGATTTGGATGACTTACTACTTTTTGGGCTACATTTTCAGAATTCTTCTGTATTTTTTATAAAACTTTTCTGGCAACTTGAGGTTCTCGCTTGATACATTGCAGTTTGTAATATTAATTATTAGTTAATGAAAGTAGCATTCTGTATGCTATTTAATAAATTACATCAGTTACATGGCATTTGGCATATTATATAGAAATATGTCAATCTTGGATAATTTAAAACATAATAATTTGAAGTCTTGATTATTCCTTGAACAAGGATTTCCTGTACAGTCTACCCCCTATAACACTGTTGATAATTCTGTTTTATATGAATTCCATGTTGTACGAGTCACTTAGATTTTACAAATACATGAGCCGTTTACAGCCCAGCACACGTATTTATAAAATCTAAGTGACTAGTACAACATGGAATTCATATAAAACAGAATTATCAACAGTGTTATAGGGAGGCTGACTGTATAATCTTAAAAATCTGTTTATAATCTTATTTCTGATTTTCATAATTTTTGTATATGAAAATACTTGTTTTTATTTATAAAATCTAAAATATAGGAGTTATGCTATCACTTAAATTGGTGATACAGAGGTTTGCAAATCACAGGGGGTTTATTTTAAGAATTGTGTAATATTAGGAAAGAGACTTAATGCAACAAATTTGTATAACTCAATATAAATTTTTCAAATTATAATAAAATGCCACTACAATTTTTTGAAGAAAAACATAAATTACAGGTAACCCCCGTATAACATGGGAGTTACATTCCAAAAACTTGCCGTGTTATATGAAACAAAGAACTAGTGCAATAAGGGGGGTTGGGTTCCAAAAATTAAAAAACATGTTGTTAAATCCTTATTTAAATCAGATTTATTATTCATTTTTTTCATGGGTAAAATACTTATTTATTATTTAAGTAAATATTTTACCAGAGGATTATTCATTTTATATGATGATCTCAGCTTGAGCATTATCATCTGGTAACAGTTTGTGGGTGCGTTCGTTAATAGCGGTCGCTCTGCAATGGGAGTGTGCTGCCGTTTGTAGGCATTTAGGAACGATGGTGAAAGAAAGATGGCAGCGCCTGCACTATTGATCGTGTGGAGGAATCTATAATTCTAAAACGAGCTTTTAGAGGCAAAAGAAAGGTCCCAATTGTATAATTTAACCATTAAATGGATTATTTGTTGAAAGAGCATTCAAAGTAGTCATGTAAACAATTAGAATGCTTGCGTGGAGTTACGTGGAGGTAAAAAAGAACACACCCTTTATTACATTTTGTGTTGTACGAGGGTTTTACCCACTTCCCGGACTGTGTTAGAGTGAACCCGTGCTATATGGGGAATGTTCCCAATTCTCGAACCATGTTAGAGTGAATCCATGCTATAGAAGTGCCGTGTTATACAGGGGTTACCTGTATTCTATTTAATTGATAATATTAAATATAAAATTTTTATTTCACAAAAATCTATCTAAAAGGTTTAAAGAACAAATTGTGTGTTCATGATGATTCACAAAACAGGAAAAGATTGGGTACCATTAACTTAAATGAATAATATAATACAACCTCTTGCCAAAAATATTAGACCACACTTCAGAAATATTGATTTTGTAGTTTTGATTGCATATAACTGTTTTCAGCTACATTTTACAAATTTCTTCTGTTTTTTTTTTTTCCTCAAAATTCAATATTTATTTAACAGAAAAAAGTTCACATGATATTAGGAATTTTGCCAGTCTAAAATTTTTGTCACACACACACACAAATTACTTAATTTTTTTTAATATTAAAATTTTTAAAGGTGGTCTAATACTTTTGGCATGGGGTTGTAATAATCACAGTAATTATAGTAACACTTTGTATAATTTTCAGTTGAAAAACAATCATTTTTTCTATAAGATACTGTAATAATAAACATAAAAATAGGATATATATTTCAATGCATAAGTTTTATCATAGAAAATTTAAATTTATAATTTGGTTTCATTTAACTTTTTTTTTCTAAGAAATTGTTAAAATACTGAGTAAATTTACTTTTGAGGCTGAGTGTTACTGAATTCTTTTCTATGTGGCCTACAGAATTGTGTTCATTCTCAAAATCTGTTTGTTTGATTTTAATTAAATTTTGCCAGTTTCCATTAATTACAATGAGGAATCCAAAAGTGTTATAAAAAATGGGGGTTTATGACTTCGTCTTTGAGTTTAAGGTAGTAGCAAGAGCATGTGACAGTGATATCACATGACAACGTCATGCAATATTTCATGGTCACTAGCATGCCTTCTTTTGGCTTATAGAATTGAGTTTGTTTTCAAAATTTAATGGGTTGATTTTGATAAAACTTTACCATTTTTCATTAATTATGATGAACCCAAAAATGTAATAAGGGCCCATTTAAATTTAAAAAGTAGCAGTCCAATGACTTTGCGTGGCACTTTAAGTGGCACTGTCTATGCTCTCTAATGTGACTGAGTGTGCCNTGTTCAATGAGTATTCTAAATGTTGCTAATTTTAAAATTCTTTGGATCCAAAGATGGTTTGTTGGAGTTTTCATTATCATTTGTATATGTAGCCAGGGCAGTGTTTACCTCTTCTTTCCTATATCAATCTTATGTTTCAGAAGATGCTGTTTGAGCGATCACTTTAGCAATTTTTGTATTTAAAATTTTAATCAAATTTTTTTTGGGAGAAATAGCATTTATTTGATTTCTTTTTCTCTAAAATGACATAATTTATGCAACATAGCAAGCTGCTTCAAATTACATCAATTGAACAGGATATGTATGCCTTGCAGTATTCGTTATCGAGTCGTGCTGAACACTGGAAATTTTTAAGTACCCAAGTACCTGTGATAATTTAAGTAATGCATGCTTTTAGGTATTTTATTCTCAAAGATAGACATTATTTCTAACTTTCAAAATTTCTATTAATTTATATTTTAACTCAAAATGTGTTTTGAGTACTTTAATTTTTGAAAGCAAGATAGAAATAATGGTGATACTTTTGGTTTACTGGAATGCAATATTAGACTTGTGGCAGAATATAGATCATGTGTCATAGATAAGATTCTGATTGGGTGTGTGACATTTTTTTTATTCTTTTATATATATTTATTTAAAAATTATTTAACTTAATTTCAACTCTGTTATTAAATCTAGGTTTTAAAAGCTCTGGCATTAATTCGACTTGGTCGTCAGGAGGAAAGTTTAGCTACTTTGTCTGAAGTTCACCAGGAGGGACCAATGGATGATGCCACATTACAAGCAATGACAATATGTTATAGAGAATTACATAAGCGTAAGCCATTAAAATGATTCTAAAGTAAATTTTGTTGTAATATGCTATTAATAAAATGAAAATATTAAATTCAGTTATACATACAAGTATAAATTATAATATATTTTTATGCAGACTAGACATCATGTTCATTGACAAATAAAACAAAATCACATGCATCATGGATGTAGCTGTACTAAATGCCAGCAACATACAAAATAATACCCTGAAAAAAAATTAGTAAAAACTCTGAACTTGTGCACTAGGTAAAATGTCTATGGAGGATGATCATGGTGTATATTGCATCAGTAGTTCTTTCTTACATAGGTGTCATATCACATACTGGGCAGTTATAAAATAAGTCTTTCTATTTGGAGTTGTTGGTATAAGTCTTTCTATTTGAAGTTCTCCCAAATGAAACTAAAATTGGCACACTTACTATTTAAGAAGGGGGAAGGACTTATGGAACTCAAACTGAATCATCACTGCCATGAGACAGCAAAACCATATTAACTATGACATTTTCCAATAAATACACTGTCAGTTTTTGCATCTTAATTTTTCCTTCTTGTATTACACATTACATTTCAAACTTTACAGAGCTCTCTATCAGCAATTTTCAACTATTTTTTTTCTTGTTCCATTCTTCTTCCCCTTTTTAAATAGTAAGTGTGCCAATTTTGGTTTCATTTGGGTTATTCCTACAAGCTATTGACAGCTTCAAATAGAGATACTTATTTTATAACCACCCGGTACACTACACAAGAAGTCTTCAGACATTAGGGCTTTACAACAGCACATATATCATTGCAGAAGACTGCCATACTGAATACATGTCATGTTGTGAGAAAATTCTTAAACACAGATACACATACAAACAACATATAAATAAAACATTTATTTTCTATAGTTCTACCTTGACTTTGGTCTGACATAGCAATAGTCACTGGTATGTATACCACAGGATACAATTCACTAATATATTATTATGTGAGACAAGCAGGGGGTCACTGGCAGTCCAATGACCACTTACTCTGCATGTGATCTTGCGATCCAATCTCTAACTTTTAAGGAAGGCTTTAAAAGTGTTTATGAAAGGTGGAGATCATACGATTGTATAATCCATTCTCCTATCAGGATTTCCCGACACCAGTTAAGGAAATTTAAAATATGTGCTTTAATTCGCATTTATGTCTAATTATAAATATCTGTGACGTTTGAGTGACAACGTCCGAGAAAAGCTATGGAGTCAACTGTTGAGTGAGTTGGAGTGCATAATGAATAAGATTGTTTATGTAACAATAAATTTAATATAACTAAACTAAAGAATGAATACAAAGTAAAATACATAATTGAATCAAAATACATTAAATGGAGTACAAATATTACATTTCCCTAGGGAGATCAAACTATCCGACTTAATCTAAATTTAACCTAATTGTGCAAAATCTAACACTTATGCACAGAGAGAGAGAGTTCACATCAATCTATAAATCCATACTACCTTCACAATTTCTGTAAGTATCTTGTATTTGAAGCTGTCTTCTCATTCAGGATCAGGGAGACGTTTAGGAATTGTAACATCTATGGATGCACTATTACAATATGGTTGACATCTCTGTGGCAGTCCTCCTATCTTGGAACAGCCTTCATCGTATGTTATATGGCAAGTACTTCTTTTGATGAATTGCCTCCTACGGCATGTTCTTACCTTGTTGAACTGCCTGGAGTGGTGGGAAAATGCCCGTTTTATAAGAGTTGGCGGCCTAACATACGGCCAAGTCTCGTATGCAGCTGCTTCGGACTCAACTTCCAAGTTGGCTGTAAGAAAGGAAGTTTACTTCCCTTCTTCTTAAAATGACAGAAGCTACATCCTTTCTTTGTTTAACTTCTCTCCGAAATAAAATATTTTTTTTAGTCGAAAAATAAAACGTTCTTTTTATCCACTAATTTCTTTAAAACTCTCTCCCTAAATCCTGATTCTCACAATTATTATTTTGAAAAGTTTTAATGTGCTATCGCCTGATATTTTTGATTATGATTTATAGTCAACATTTGTCTATAATAGTAGGTATTCTATTAATTTCTAATAATGTTATATCTTCTCATGTTTATGAGTTTATTTAATTTACAATTAAAAATAAATATTTGATCTTAATTTGGATTTTATTTAAATTTTGTATGTATTATTTTTTTAAAAAATTAGTTATTTTAACAATTAATTTATTAGTTTGTTAAATTTCAGCGGAATTAATTGCTGATGCATATGAAACAGCTGTAAAAAAAGATCCACATAATGAAGAATTGTTATCTCATTTGTTTATGGCTTATGTACGTTTAGAAGACTATCAAAAACAAAAGCAAACAGCTATGACACTGTACAGGTTGAAACCAAAAAATCCATATTATTTTTGGGCAGTTATGAGTATTGTAATGCAAGTAAGCAATTTTTATATATATTTAAAAATATTTAAGTGCAATTAATAAATTCTCAATATATTTAATGTGAAAAGCTTTCTTATTTATAAGATATAATTAAGCCTTTTGATACCATTGAATCTATCATTAATATTAAGTCTGGTGCAAATAAGTTGATATCACAGCAAACTAGTTTCCTTCAAAATTGAAGCGAAGTTGCCTGTAATCAAACAACAGACTCAAGTTCAATCTTTTCAACAAAATGTAGGTAGTCTATTTGATGAAGAGCACGTTCAACTTGTTGGATATTTTTGTTTTGATGACTAGCAATGCTTATACACAGTCAGTTGTCAATCCATAGTGAATGCTGATGGTAGTTGAAAGCAAACAGTCATATGGCATAAAAACTAGAGTCTGTCTACATCAGTGTTCCGCAACCGGTGTGCCGCGGCACACTGATGTGCCGTCACATGGTGAAAGGTGTGACGTGAACTTTTACATATTCTGTTAATTTCAAATTTTATTTATATATTTTTATCACAATTGTTGTGTTTCTTATATTATCTTTTGTATGTATTTCATTCTCTGCCGCAACACTGATGAAATAAGATGATGTTTGTTTATTCTTTATTACAAGCTACCCATTTTTATGTATTCTAATAAATTATATGTAAAGAAAATTTGCTCACAGGTGTTGGTATCTGTTTAATAACAATAATAATAGGTTAGTGGCATTATGTAATTCTATTAATAGTATCATATCATACGTTTTTGAGGGGAATAACATTTTGGTGTGCCGTGTTGAGTCATGGGTGTGCCGCAAGTAGAAAAAGGTTGCGGAACACTGATNTATCAACTAAATAAAGATGAGAAAACCCGCCAAGTGTCTTAATTTATAGCACTTTATTGTGTTAGAAGCATATTATATTTTACTGTTTAATTGCAAATTTTAAAATGTTTAGGTTCAAACAAGAAGTGCTGATGAACCTATGACTACCTTTGTTTTGTGCAATGAATGTGGATTTAGATGGAAAGTAAGTTCTCATTTTATATATAACTTATATATATAAAGTTTTTTTCATATATGATGCAATAAAACTTACATACTACATTTGGATAGAATGAAGAAAATGTACAGGGTGTCCAAAATGTTATGCAGTGAGAAATTTGTAATGACATTAAAGGCATGTGTACAACATTGCATACAAGACCTGTGAATTGTCCATTTGGTACCAATTGACCTTATGGTATTGCATACAGCTTGCAGGTCTCGTATGCAATACCATACATGTAACTTTAGTGTCATTACAGATTTCTTGTTATATAGTAACTTCTCAAACACTTTACAAAAACAGTATTATAAAATATTATGGCATATAACACATAAGTTATTTATTTATTTTATTTATTAATTTTAAAAATAGAAGCTACAAATATGGAAATTCACTCACTCATAAAACCTTTAAAAATAGCAAATACAATTTAATTATGAATGTTTTTGTAATTAAATTGTTTTTGCTGTTTTTAATAGGTATATAAATAGAATATGACATAATTATCTGTTACATTCAATTTTCACTAAGTTTGAATTTATAGTCTACCTGAGGAAGGTCTTCAAAAATAACCGAAAATGCTCTTAATTAAATTGTTTTTACTATTTTTAAAAGTTTTTATGAGTATCTGAATTTATTAATTTTATAACACTTTTACCTCTTTTATTAAGGCTTTTTCAGTTACAACCAGTTAGAATAGAATAATTAAAAAAAAAAAAGCACAAAAACAAAATAAGTGCTAGTTTGTTAAAATTAATTTCTAAAACAGGCAAGTATCAACAAGAAGTTCATTTAATTACATTAGCTTACATTTCAATATTTTAACAGTTTTGTTTGAATTGTTTATAAGTGAAGAAGCAAGAGGCAAAAGTGATTTTGTTTATCATGTTTATTAATTAATAAGAAAAGATTAGAAAAAATGCTTAATTTCAGAAACCAAATTAAACTTTATTCAGAAACATTTTTATTCTTTTATAAATCATCAGCAGTGAAAATTATCAAATGTGCTGAAGGAATACATTCTCTTTTGAACAATTCTTTCTAATACACATGATAATTTTCACTGCTGCTGATGATCTTATAAAAGAAGGAAAACATTTCTGAATAAAGTTTAATTAATAATAAAGAATTCTGATAATAATAAAGAATATTCTGAATAAAGTTAAAAATTAATTTTGTTTCCAGAATTAAGCATTGTTTTTCTCATTTTTTTGAATATTGTGCCAAGTTCAAATGTTATTTTTTTGTTGGTGTTCATTAATTTTATAATACTGCTTTTACATCTTTTCTTCATTCTATACATGATTTAAATTTTCAATTTTATTTCTTACTACACAAAATCAATTTCACTTAAAAAATTACACTTTTAAAAAATATGTTATAACTATTTCATTCATCTTAACATTTTTACTGCTTCAGAATTTATATTCAGAAGTTATTCGAAGAAACTATACTTAAATTTCCATTTAAAATTTTTCCATAAATACATTATGACCTTGATAGAATTTAAAATTGTAGAAATTTAGAAGAAAACAATCCCAGTTGAATTTGGTTAATTAAAACTTGATTAATTTGATTGAAAAGTTATTTCCACAAGTGACTTTGATTCTATTAAATTTGGAATCAGAATACTTGATCTGTAATTTAATAGTTTAACTGTATATTATGTATAAAATATATACTCTTCTTCAGTCTACAATTTACAAAATTATATAAATTTTACATTATTCCAAATGAAAAAAAAAAAAATTTTAATTCATCAATGAACTATTAACACTATACAAAGTTTTTAGTTTATGCTTGACTGTTCTCTGGGAATGATGGAAAAACATATATTTGATTAATTTGAATGTACAGTACTATACATCCCTTGAAATTTAATGTTAAAAATTCAGTTAATTAAAAACATTTTTCGGTGTAAATATGGATAATTCAATATATTTAAAAAAGAAAATAGCTTGGGAGTTTCAGAATTGTCAGGTATTTCACAGTTTTAATGACCTCTGAATCTAGATAAGACATTGTAAAAACAGAGCTAAGCAATGCCATTAAGTGTGAAGCACATACAAGCGTATTTTTAGCTTAAAAAATTAGAGATTAAAGGAGTAGAAATGAGAAAATGTAGTGTTGTCAAAGAATGTCGAGTACTGACAGATACTAGAAATGTGCTAAAAACTATTTACTTATAAAAATGCACAGTAATGCTTAAAAAAAAGACAAGGAATGATACCCCCATATACTAGTTGAATTTTTTGGATTGATAATTTAGACTTTCTTGGATTTTCTCATATTTGAATAAAAAGTTCCAGCTATATTTTTAAGCATACTTTCTACTTCTGTTTAAGTTTTTCAAATAATCTTATACAGGGTAGCAGATGAAAAGGTAGCCCTGATCTGTAGTTTATCAGTAACACATAAGCAAACTGCTGGTATTATTGTAACAGATGTTGAAAGTGGTTACCTGTGGCATCTAATCACAGTTACACACATCAAATCATGTTTAGGAACATCCAGCATAACATAGTTATATAGATGACAACAAAGATAAAGTATTCAAGAAGCATTGTATATCACATAATGAAAATTATTTTGTAGTTTCAAACTATTAATCAAAGACTGAACTGCTTGAAACACACAGTAAAAAAATAACATTCTGTTAATAATTGTTAAAAATGTTGTATAAGCCATTTAGATTAGATTAGTTATGATTTTTAATGGGAATGGCATTAATTTTAATTACAAATATCTTTGAAAATCTGAAAGAAAAATTTGTTTAAGAAAATACTTGGAAGAACTCACACTTAGGAGTAGTAGTTGCAATAAAGTCAGCTCCACACATTCCATATTTCCCAAATGCTGAACAAACATTTGGCCAGTACCAAGTAGTGTGGATGATTTACTCGTGACTTCACTTGACAAATATTTGGTATTTGCCATTTTCCACTCCTCATTGATATATTATGCTGAACGAAAGGAAACAAATCTTGGACAAACATTTGATAATTCCCACAATGAATCAATGCTTGGCAAATAAGCATGTGTGTGTATGTGTGTGCATGTGCTTGCCACATGACAGACACTTTATCAAAAGACAATTATTTAGCAATCAGAAAATACCAAATATGTAGAGTTGCCTTAATATATAACTTAAACTAAGTATTTCTGATTTTTATTTCTTACAGAGAAACTTTCAGTTAAAGTTGTATGTGCTTTTTTTGCCATCCTGTATAATGTAGATTAATCTAAATATGTTAAATAATTTATCCTCTGCTTCTATTCTGTTTCTTTAATACATAACCTGTTCAAACACTGTTCTTTTCTAGGAATTATCAAATCCACAGACTCCATAATTACTAGCCATTCAACAACTTTATTTTTTCCAGATGCATTTCAGAAATTAAAATATTTCTCTCCTCATTGGGCTTTCTTCCATACAAGCTAAACAAGGCATAAATACTTTTTCTACACTAGTAAATATGCAATAACTACATTAATTTTACAATTTACAATCACACATTAACTAAAATTATAAAATATTTAAAAAGAGCAAAGATGATTTAAATGGAAGTTAGGCACAGGCTTGATACAGTGCAAAAAATGACATCCTGGAGACAGAAGTTAGATTGATTTATAGGCTTGTTTTGGAGGATGAGTGAAATTTCAAACTGGAAGAATATGTCTTGTCTGTACTCTGAATCTAGGAAGTCACATTCTACAACGGTTGAAAGTTGTGTGGAACTAGGTTGGCAATTTAATGGTGTTTTTGACTGAAAAATATTGTACATTTTAATGAATGAAAATATGCTTGTAATCAATGGCTATTTTCATAGAATGTTTGTAAAACTATGAATATCTGTATTATTGTTTTTCTATTAGATAAGAAATCCCTTTGATAGAAAAAATGACTCTTTTTATTTGACACATGTAGATTTTATAGACTCACTTGGTTTGGTTTATGCAATGACCAAAAAATTTAAATTTGCAGGCTAGTGTAACATATTTTGAAAAATAAATAATTTTGAATTGAATATTGTTACTGATGTAAATTTCAAGATCAATTCAATAAAATATAGAATAGCCTTGGTAAATGGCTTTTATAAGGACCTAAGACATTAATACTAATTTTTAAAACTGAATTCCTAAAAAAAGCATCAATGTGGTTTTTTATTTTATCTGATTTTCCTCAAAAAAGCAAAATTATTTTAGTCAAAGTAAATAATTTTAAATTAATGACCTTATATTTTTAATTACAATTTTTTTACAGGCGAAAGATAGTGATGAGAAATTGGCCAAGAGTACATTGTTGCCCCTTGCAGAGCGAATGACTGATAAATTCATTCAAGAAGATAAAATTGAAGCTGAAGCTGGTAGGTGATGGTTTGATGTCTGCTATTGAATGCCAGTGAAATGACATTTTAGAAGAAAATTTGTCAGATATGACTAAAAGGTATTGCTTTAATGCAGATTAAGGATAGATTAGCATATTGATTTAAATGGAGACAATAACGAAGCAAGTGCTAGCTACTATAGGTTGTATCATCAATTAACATCACACACTGATACACTGTAATTCGTTAATAAGTTGTCAAATATATATACAGTATGTACATACTGATCTGGTGATGTTTCAGAGGTGCAGTTGTATTTGATGATTTTAGAAGACCAAGAAAAATACAAAGAAGCATTGGAAGTTCTGGAAGGACCTTTAAAGGGTAAGTTTTGCTTATTTTTTATTTCCAGTATTAATATAAAATTTATTTAGCTTTTTGCTTGTTTGATAAATAAATTTTATAAAATACTTTTATATTTTGAGAAAAATGTTTTATTAAATACTTCATCTTCTCTCAGATATTGAAATTTAAACAGTTTGTAATGTTTTATAATACTCAAATTAAATTTTTACACTTTTTAAAATAGTTTTCACTCTGTTCTGTTAATTTTTTAAGTTTAAAAAATGCATAAGCTGTTTATATGGTTCAACAGATAAATTTATGTTATAATTTTGTGAACTGCCGGGGAGGTTTGAGGTCTCCCTTTCCGGCTACAGGTCGTTAAACCTGCTCACTTGTCAAGATGGCTAAATTTCGAATGTGGGCCCAAAGGGTCGGGATTCTTTCTGTCAGGTCTAGTGGAGGAGGGGAGAGGGGTTGTCAATTAGGCGTAAGTGATATGCGAGTAAATGACACCAGTTAACAATTAACAGTTAACAATTAACAAATAACAGTTAACAATTTTCGTTAATCTAATAAATCGTTGTTTTCATTAACGACGATTTATTAGATTAACGAAAATTAACAATTACAAACTCTAACATTTTGAGAAATGAATTTAGGTCGCTAGCTCCTAACTCGCAGAGAGAGAGTTAGGAGCTAGCGACCATACCTCTAGTATACTTCCACGTAGATGGGAAAAATTTAGTCCGTTTTGCCATTGATCGACGCACAAGATTAGAAATTCCTCCGAGACTTAACCCTTTCCGATGGCCGTGGATGTGAGACTCCCCTGAGGAGGGGGAACGCAGTCGTTTTTATAGCTTCGGGCTGGGGAAATTAGTCATGTGATTAGTCAACTCTACCTCTCACAATAGGGGATTATTGTGAGAGGTAGAGTTGGTCCTGCAGGTGTGGGGTTAAAGTTGTTCCCGGGACCAAAACAAAATGATGAATTCGGACTTTAACTATAAACTTTTTGTTTTGCATCAGAGGAATGTCATTGGTCGAGGGTTGAATGTTTATATTAATGATGAAAGTTATAAGTTTATATTGATATTTGATTTTTTTTTTCTGACAATGTTATTTTAATGAGGAGGCAACAAATTTATTTCACATGCGTCGAAAATGTAGGGATGAAAATGAACAATTTTGGTCTTACTCTGAGGTCGAATCTCACAATTTATTCATTTTTAATTATGTGTAATGTTTGTGTTATGTTGACATTTATTGATGACTTTAATAATTAATCTTTCGCATGCACTACTTATATATATTGGGCAGCACTTCCCATATATGAATTGTAATTATGTAATTTTCATACTTGTTGTTGCCATTCCTCGAATTTTAGTTCTGAAAAATCCTGTAATGTGTCTTCTCTGCACATGAAAAATTTCATGTCATGCGTTGTTTAGTTTTGAGATATTGTTTTTATTACAGAACAGTGTCCTTAACCATGCTCCCATAGGGAAGGAACTCTTCAATCTTTTCAATAGATGGGTCAATGTGAAATGAGTTCGGCTGGAGGGCTGAGATGTTTCTCAGAAAGACCAAAAAGATGATTTTTCTATATTTTTATGGCATGAAATAAAGTCATGAAAACATTTAAATTGTTAAAGGCCCAAGGCTGACTTATGGAGACAAGCATTCAAGGTCATAGTGACTGCAGATCTTTTTGTCATTATATCATGCATAGCTTGCAAACATCCATGATGTTATGCCTATCTTTTGTGGCAATCATGAGAGACTTCCATGATGTCAGATTACCAAAAATGAGTGGAAAATTATCTCCTTATACATGTGATTATGTGACAATAAAAAAGTTACACATGATTGCATGTATAAGGCAGCAAATTTTTACAGTGGTTTTTTTTTGGAGGGCCTGTGCATAAAAATGTTTTCAACTGAAATTTTTACATGGATGGCAAGTAGCAAGAGAATATGGAAGCACAGCTATGTAAGTCAATTTGGTGAAAAATGCCCACACAACACTTAGTAGGTGCAAAAGAAAATGTTTTTAACATTTAGTTTTTCCAGTAGACACCATTAGTTATTACAGATAAATAGGTTTGTATTATGAGTTGTATGTGTATGTAAAATATAAATAACTATTAAATGTGTTCTGTAATATCTTATGTAATTTTACCATATTATATATAATAAGAACTGAAGAAGAGCATATGACTTGAAATGCATTTCCTTTTATAAAAAAAAATAAAATAAAATCTATTTTTTGCATTGAAAAAAGTGTTCCTGTATGATAAGTTCTCTGTGCTTAATTCCAAGAACATACAAGAAATGACACTTAAATTTCCTTAACCAGATTAGCAGCATTTGAAATTATTTCTAAACAGTTTGTTATTTGTAGAATAGTAAATGATGGGAGTAACATACATAATGAAATAAGAGCAGAAAGTTATTTTAGAAGCTAGACATACATATGTATTTATTTATTTCAAGATATTAAAATGTGATTAAAAATTTACCCAAATAAAATAATAATTCTTTTAGAAAATCACTTGATAGATTGGAATTTTTAAAAGCAGTTGTAATTATGAAAAAGACTGTATCAAACTATTTAAAACATCTTTGTGAATTAAATAATGTGGGATGAATATGATAATTGTGATTTTATGTGAATTTATAAAATGTTTTAATGATTTTTCTCTTCAATAATAGAATAACACACCCTACCTAAACCAAAAGTGTTAGAATTTAATAGACCACAAGATGGAACTGTCAGTTTCACTTAAATGGCACTAAGATAAATGAAAACAGGATTGACTTCATTTTCTTAAATGGGAATCTGTATTTATTAATTTATTATTGCATATTATGATTCTATATCAAAAACAAACAATCTTTTTTATCTAAAATGTTTTAAAAGTGTATTTATTAGAAGTTACAAACATTTGAAGTTTTATGCAGATGACACATTGTGCATGAGTGACTCTCTGTATGTTTGTGAGGTTCATTGAAAAAGAAAGAAAATTTTTATAAAAAATTATTAGAAAGCTATTATTTTGAGGAATTAAGATCAGTTCCATCTCTTTATCACAAACTTGATGGCCTTAATACACTATGTCACTAGTTTTGTTTCAGTTCATTATTTGAAGAAAAATAATTTATGCAAAAATGTATTTAGAAAGAATTATAATAAAAAGTATGGCAATATTTTTTGATAGTGATATAATTAATTTTTGTTAAAATTATATAATATTAAATTTCACAAAACTTGAAAATCATTTTAAATAAAATTATAAATGGTCCATGCTGCTATCTAAATACAAAATTGATTTTCACATTTTATTGAAATTTTATTATTATAATTGAAATATATTTTATAACCTAATTTATGAAATTATAATCTGAATTGAGTTAATTAATAAAATCAATTTAAATGCTTTAACTTATAACATTTTAAAATTATTTATATTTCTAATATATGATAATATTTTTGTGTTGGAAATTCATTTTTGCTCTTATGAAACAATGATTTGATATAATTTATATTTATATTTTTATATGATAGAATAATATATCTTTGACAATCATAATGTTGTTTTATTAAATTTNAACTTTTTTTTTCTAAGAAATTGTTAAAATACTGAGTAAATTTACTTTTGAGGCTGAGTGTTACTGAATTCTTTTCTATGTGGCCTACAGAATTGTGTTCATTCTCAAAATCTGTTTGTTTGATTTTAATTAAATTTTGCCAGTTTCCATTAATTACAATGAGGAATCCAAAAGTGTTATAAAAAATGGGGGTTTATGACTTCGTCTTTGAGTTTAAGGTAGTAGCAAGAGCATGTGACAGTGATATCACATGACAACGTCATGCAATATTTCATGGTCACTAGCATGCCTTCTTTTGGCTTATAGAATTGAGTTTGTTTTCAAAATTTAATGGGTTGATTTTGATAAAACTTTACCATTTTTCATTAATTATGATGAACCCAAAAATGTAATAAGGGCCCATTTAAATTTAAAAAGTAGCAGTCCAATGACTTTGCATGGCACTTTAAGTGGCACTGTCTATGCTCTCTAATGTGACTGAGTGTGCCTAATGGAATTTAAACACTGGTCAAAAATACAGTAGTGATGGGGTTGTTATTTTTCAACTGTTATTTCAAAAAGCAATGACAGATTGTTGTTTAAAAAGAAAAATGACAGCCAATACAAAGTATGCACATGTGTTTTCTGTGTATGTAACAGCTGGAAAATAGTCAGAACAGTGAATCATAGAAAAACCACATAACACATTAGGCTTCTATCTGTCATCTTCATTTTGGATCAGAAACACAATAGTTTTATTGGGCAATCTGTCCTGAATGTATCTGGTCGTGTTTCCCTGTGGCCTGGCCACCTTCTGTGCATGCCTGACCAAATTATGATGGACATGATTAAAAGAAAGCCCTGTTAGTGTTTACAGGGTTAAAAGAGTAAAAAAAAAATTAATTATTCAACACTATTTTTCTACAATTTTTACTACACCACCCTTTATAATGATACTCACTAGACCCATATAAAATTTGTGATGCTGTTAGAACACTCCTGTTGTTAGTGTTTCCAAAACAAAGACTTGACCCTAAAACAGTAAAAAATGAAAAAAGAAGCATTGTGTAGAGAGTTACTTTTGTAAATGCTTTGTTTGTGTGTGATTTCTATTTCTGGGCAAAATATTCAATTGCAAAGACTGAACAGAAGGACAGGATAACTTTTCACTATCATTTATTCATCTGTATGGGATTGAAGCTCTCATAGTATAACAAATTTACAATTAAAAAAAATTAAGAGTAGTAACTTTGAACACACCACCAAAACTAAATCCCATCCCTTAACAAAATTTAATGCATTACAAATGTTTTCAATCTCTTTTTGAGAACCTGAATCATTGTTCTATAACAAAATGTTTCAATCTAAACATTTCGATGTGTGAAGAATTGAATTATGTATGGTAATAATTTTGGTAAAACTATAGAAGCAGATCATTATGCATTTTCTTTTAATTTTTTTTTTTAAGATACATATTTGATAGACATTTTCAAAACAGAATTTTTTGGGGAAACCCATATAAAAAGTGCATCAGTACTGCTGGAAATTGACACACAGGTCTGCTAAAAACACATCCAGTCTTCGCAAAGTAGTGCCCTCTATGAAGTTGGCACTTGCAAAAAGTAACAACAGTAAGTCACATGGCTATTGGTAGCAGATAACAAGTGATGAGGATGCTCTGTCTACCATGGGTTAGTTTTACAGCATATGTCCTTCAATGTGTTTAAATGTTTGCTGTAACAAAATGATATGAAGAATGTGTATTGAAAAAATTGGAATATCAGTTTATAAAATGAACTATTGATATATGAGGAGCATTCTGATACATCAATATATCAAGTTATATTTCTATTAATAACTTTGTTATTGGTAATTTTTTTAATTTAATTTAAAAATTTTTTATTCAGAAATGTCATCAGAATATGAAAAAACAAAATAATATTTTCAGTCAGAGTTTTTTTTCTTATTTGATGAGAGTTATTGGTGATAGCATATATAAAAACTCAACTGACTCAGTATGAGAGAATTAGTAGTGTGATTAACATCTCATTCTAATCATTATTTTTCATTTCTACAAATTATTTTATACATTAATTTATTGTAAATTTTGATTCTTTTATTTTTATTTTTGATTCTTTACTTCTTGTGAACATTAGAAAGGAATATATATTTTGATTAATTCCATATATCAAGTGAATCATAAGCACTTGCTTTGTTTTGTGTCTTTATTTATAGGTTTAACTTATAATTACAATTCTTCACATTGTAAATAATGTAACTGGTAACTGATAATGAATTCTTCATTTTCTAAATCTTTATCATTTTATAAAGTTCTTCCGGATAGATTTCAAAAGGAAGTTATCAAATTATTAAATGCCTGATTAATTTTGGTGTATAACTTGGCTACTTTTAATAATCAACATAAAGAAATTTGTTCTAAAAGTAAACAGTTAGGCTGTCAACTTGTGTTAATTTTAATAATTACATTAATTTTTTAATTAAATTTAAAAACTAGAAAAAAGATTAATGCAGAGTGAACTGAAACCTTAACTTTCTGCTTACCTGTATTTATTTATTGTGTATATCAAATTAATGTGGCTGATTGATTTTGTTCAAATTTCTCATACAGATATTTCCACGCATGTACCTCTGTCTCAGTCTTTAAAGTTAATACAGTTGCCTTTTAAGTTAGCTTTATAAATTTCCAAGGCTTCCAGATGAAGAACATGGGATGTTTGAAAGGCCTGCCTAATTAATCTGGTGTTCTGGAGGTCCGCATGTACTTCCGGGTCAGTGGCATAAGTGGACAAGGCAGTGGTATGCCTGTTGTTCGCAAGGTTGAATTGATGGTCATATATCTTTTTGCATATTGTGAATGTATCGTTGAGTCAATATAAACTAAGTCCCTTTGGAATCTATTATTCCTAAGAAGAATAGAGTACACTCCTGGGGCTCTGCTTTGATATATTTTATCTTTTGTGTTGCGTAGCAGGAGATCCAGTACAATTTACAAGATGCTACACAATGCAAAAGATAAAATAGATCAAAGCAGAGCCCCAGGAGTATTCTTCTTAGGGATGACAGATTCCAAAAGGACTTTGTTTATATTGGCTCAACCATACATTCAATACACAAAAAGGATATGTGACCATCAATTCATCCTTGCGAACAACAGGCATACCACTTCCTTGTCCACTTATGCCACTGACCCGGAAGTACATGTGGACCTCCAGAACACCAGATTAATTAGGCAGGCCTTTCAAACAGCCCATATTCGTCACCTGGAGGCCTTGGAAATTTATAAAGTCAACTTAAAAGGCAACTGTATTAACTGTAAAGACTGTGAGACAGTGGCGCAAGAGTGGAAATACCTGTATGAGAAATTTGAACGAAGTCAATCAATCAGCCGCGTAATGGTGGTGCATGCATGGAAATATTTATTTCATCAAAACTTTTTTATTTTCAATGAATGATTCTTTCTTTAAGTAATCAAAAATTTATCTAGATTATTTTTTGTGATGAAGACTATATTTTATCATTTTGAAGACATTCAAAAAGGTGGTTGTTTAATTTATTTCACTGAGTACAGACATTACAGATACTGTGTTGTACAGTACAGTATTATACTCATGATGGGCTATCCAGCCCATCATGAGTATAATACTCATCCAGCCCGTGATAGTTACAGAAGTGAATATCATAACTTTAAATTTTAGATTTCTCATATTTATAAGACAGACATATTTATTATTTTTTCATTATTTATAAGAAGGTGGTTCTTTATAGAATGAAATAAATTAAAATTTTATTTTTAATAATTTAATTACTTTTTCAGCAATTTTGAACCACCAGTTGACTATACCTTTGATAAAGTTATAGAATTTATTTCTTCATTGGTAAAGAAAGAAGATGAGAAGCCAAATACTTCCAGATTACTTAGAGGTCCTTACCTTGCTCAAATGGAATTGCTATGGATGCTTTTAGAAAGGAAAAATGAATTGTCCAACAACATTGGTAAACTATACAATGATCTATCTAATATATTTAATAACTTAAATTTTTTCATCTTAATCTATTGCTGTAAAGATCAGTATTTGAACTCAATTGAGACCCTGTAATCATGCATAGATATGTTTACATGATAAATTATTCCTCATCTTTTCATTTACTAATGCTGGCTATATAATCACCCTGTAATGGGTATATTTGCATCAGATTATGTTATTTTAATATGCTTGATGCCTCACATTACCTAACCAATTATTTTATCAATTTTACATCTTAAATATGTAAATTCATATAATATAAAGTCTTATTGACATTGCAAAGTTTATGGACTTTTATGGTTTTTTTAATGAAATTATTGTGTGTTTAATTATGCAAGCTTTTTTATTTATTTTTTAAAGGATTTATATAAATAATGATTAGTTAATGAACTATTTAAAAAACATAGAATTTTTTTCTTTTTATGATTATGAAAAATGTATGCATTAAATTATAGTAGTTTAATTTTTTCCTAGCAGATTTATTTTTAATTTAATGATGATAAAGGGATTTTTTTTAAAAGAAATCAAAATACAGTAGTTTAATTTAAAAATAATAATCACCAATTGTCTGGAATGTCTGAAAGTTTAATTATTTCGTAAAACAGTTATTTTTATTTGAAATTAATTCTTTTTCTAAACATTATTTGTAAAAGTAAATTCATATTATGAAATATTATCAAAACAAGAATGAAATTCTTTGACTGCTGTAAATGTCTATATTGCAGATTTTCTTAAATAATTCAGTTAAAAACAATAATAGTTAGAATATACTTGTAAAATTTCTGTTTTCAAATAATATGTTTTTGGTCTGCATTTTGTTTTCACTTAAATCTGCACATTAAAACTCAACACACAATAATACTCAAAGTTAATTTCTAAACTAACTTTGAGTATTATTCTATTATATTTATAGTTTTACATTTGAAATATGCAAACTTTTTGATTATCACAGTTAAATATTCATATTGCATATTTTCGAGATGATAAGTAATTATTATTAATATGAAACATATGGTAATGTATATTGTGTTTATATATTTTGTGTTTTATAACTGTTTAATTAAACATTTATTTTTAATATATTCATTAGGCACTCCATTTGATCTGTTAATGAAATATTTTGAAAAATTTGGAAATAAACCTGGTTGTTTTTTAGACATAGTTCATGTAATTGAATCACATTCTATGTCTGATCAACAAATAGATGAAGTAAGTTGATATTTTTTTATTTTATGATAACGTAAAACACAATTTTTTTAATCCTACAATTATATTTATTTAATTACAAAGATGAATGGATTACCACTATACTTGCTTTTGGTTTACTTACTAGAAAGCAAGCTGATAATTGTGGCTGAGTTGACATTGTTAAGCATTGTACAGGAGACCATTTTAACATAACAATTTTTGGGCTTGTTGTATGTAGTTATACATTTTATATAATTACTAATTCAGCATTATTTTCTTTTTTACAAAAATATTATATCAGTCAAAATATATTTCAGCTACATTGCCCTCTTTGGTTGACTTTTCTGATATTTTATTAATACAGTAGAGTCTCGAAACTCGGCACTAGATAACCTGGCAGTCCGGATAACTTGGCCACACCCTGGCAGGGCAAAAAAATCCTTAGTTAATTAATTTTCATTATAGACAGCTTTATGCCTCATAAAGTATTTTTCTGAGGTCTGTCTTATCAGGTAAATTACTGTACACAGTGTATTTATTAATTTTCATTTTCTTGTAGTAAGGCTCTATGCCTTCATAAAGGATGTACTTTTCCTTTGTTTAAGGATATTTGGGTAGTTTATTTTCTGTTATATTCTCAAGTAAACAATACATACAAGTACAGTACAGTATTTTCTGAGAAAACACTCATACTTATTTTTTTAACTCCATTCCCGATAACCCGGCATTTTCACAAACTCAGCCACCCTTCAGTCCACATTAGGCCAAGTTTTCCAGACTCTACTGTATTACATTAATGCAGTACAGTAATAATGAACTAATTCAGGTGAAGGGATCTCTGTTAAGACTGAAAGTCTGTTATATAATAAGATAGTTTTTTCTGAATTCATTTATTAAAAAATTAACAAATTAGTTAGCTTATCTGTTTTGATTTATGTACAAGGTTTGTTCAAAAAGTAATGAACCGGAATTTATTTTGCTACTAGTATGAAACATACAATTATGAAACTTGGGCATATCCTGTCTGTTATCTTAAGTTATGTTATTTTTCAATAAAGTGTCTGCTTTTGCAAACTCAAGCCTATGATCTCACACCAGCATTGAGGAAGGGCATGTATGCTGGCTCAGTACCAATCCTCATTCTATACATGCAACCACTTCCTCACAGCATTGAAAACATCTTCATCTGACTGGAACTTTATTCTTGGCTTGCATCATCACAGTCTTTGTTTCCAGATCTAAATTATGGTGCATTACTTTTTGAACAACTGTGTATATATGTTTGTATAATTGAAATTAAGTATTATGAGAAATTAATTTCACAGAAAAGTTTTGTACAGTAAAACATGTCCAAAATTGAACTTGAATAAAACAGAAACCTGCCTAAATGGAAATAATTTTTTGAAATGCAGCAATTTTCTGTTAAAAAAATGGAAGCCTTTCAAACTGGAAAAAAAATTCAATATTGTGCAATTCCACTTTACACAGCTTTCATTGTGTATTCATTATTACTTATGTACTCACTGTAATTCTGGGACTGTAATAAATGAGTATAGGAGCTAAATCAAAATACTGTAAATAAACATTTTTTGGAAAATGCACTTTAATTGTATTTGACCAAAATAAATAATGTTTTTAATGAGTGGTAACTCTTAGATTTGAAAAAAAAAATATATAATCTGCTAATTTAATTACATATAAAAAGCATTTTATAAGAAACAGGGTGTTAATTTTCAATTATCACATAGGGACCAGAAATCTTGTCTGTTAAATCTGAAGTCCATTAAATTGAGGTTTTTCTGTATTTTAATTACAGTTTTTTTTTTGTATATAATTATCACCAATAATACATAAACTGTATACATTCTTAAAATATTTCAACTATAGTACATATAAATTTAAAGGTTTTCACTAATACTATATTCATTTTCCATTTATACTTGTCATGTTCTGTGTTTCTAAAATAAAAAATTTTTATCCACAAGTTTCCAGAATGTGTTTTTGAATTCTGTCACATGAGGGTGTGTCTTAGCAGCATTAAGATACTGTTAGTGTATGTCTACAGTTTTTAGTTTTTCATTGACAGTTAAATACACACCATAATGACCACAGTTACAATAGTTTAAACAGCTGAAAACAACAAATGCATTAAATATGTAGTGTGTGTGTCTAAA
This sequence comes from Centruroides sculpturatus, assembly GCF_000671375.1. NCBI lineage: Eukaryota > Metazoa > Arthropoda > Arachnida > Scorpiones > Buthidae > Centruroides > Centruroides sculpturatus. The sequence continues at coordinate 335,004 of NW_019384700.1, read as the reverse complement.
TCAGTGTTTCTCAAACTCTAACAAAATGTCGCCCCCTTTAATGTAGTATCGCCCCCTTCAATAAAACCGTTACGTAGTATCGCCCCCTTCACTTCAAAATCCGATGCCCAGGTCCAAGGCTAACGCTAAATTCGTACTGCATTGAATAGACTAGTGATTAGTATAATGTTATTTGTTTAATTATTGTACGATATAACAAATAAAATACCTAATTATTCTTAATATAATGTTTTACTATATCGCCCAGAAAATTGTTTTTTGCCCCCCAAATATAAATTGTTACTAATCGCCCCCTCAACATGGAAAAATGCCCACATGGGGGCGATATCGCCCCGTTGAGAAACACTGGTCTAAATAGTGTACTTATGAGCATAGTCAGTTCACTCAATTTTCTCAAAAGTCGAAAAATATGGACATGTGCCTTTTCTATAATAATCAGTTCTTATATGAAAATTAAGATGATGGCTTTGAAGTGTTTGATATAATAATTGTGAATACATTTAATATAAAAATATTGCCAGGACAAATTTATCAATACAGAAAATCCTTAAAAAGATTCCTCAAGACAATACATACAAATGTGTCTTTATTCAAATTCAGTCCTTTCGAATGCACATTTGAGGAATTAACAAATTTCAAACAATTCAAAATTATCATCTTAATTTTCATTCAACTAATAGATGATAAGATGTGAAGAAACAATATTCTAATGGAAATGACATCAAAGTGCTCAGGCATACACTTTTCTTTCCAAATTATGTAGCGTATAGTGTTAATATAGTTAATCATTTTATTATTTGAAAAAATTTATAATTAGTAATAGAATATTTATATCCTTCAGAAGTGCATAATAATTAATATACCAAATTCTCATTGCAGAGATCAAGATTCATATCTTAAACATGTTCATAAATTTTTTGATAAACAGTTTTATTTAAACAAAAGCTAACATGCATTTCTTTCAGTTAATTGTTAATTAGCTATGTCAAATACCATACAAGATTGAGACTAATAATATTGAAAAAGTACACAGTAATAAAGCCTTGTAGCAATAGTTATTCCTGCCTAGTTTAAACTACATTTGTTCACTACATGGTTTATGAAGTAGCGTCATCCATATCAAACTGCACCAGAATTGAACAGCAGACTATTATTTGATTTTTGATAATTGAATGCAGTAGATGTAGTGAGATCCATTGCAGGATGTATGCACAATATGAAGAGTAATAATGCATGTTACTGCAAAAAGCATACAGTGCTTATCATGTATGTTTGTTCAGCTTTCTTGAACTGTTCAACCCACTTGCAAGCTTTTTGCAACATGCATGACTCTCCATATTGTCTTCATCCTGCAATGGATCTCAGTAACTTATAAGTAAAAAGTTTATGTACAAACAAAAAATATACAAAATATGCAATATGCAAACTTATATTGCTAATACAGTAGCACATCGATTATCCAAAACAATTTGTGACGGGGTTGTTCGGATAATTGATTTTTTGGATAACCATTTATGTACGAAAAAAATATATTAACCTATGCCATGTTGAAATTCATTCAAATCCTGGCATGTCCTTAAGTACCTTCTCATGGTCATGCCAGTGTGCTGCCAGCTAAAACATGCACACCGACAAAAATAATATTGGAGTAGCCCAAGACATAGCCAAATATTGCAGTGCCACAGCACGTGGAAATTTAAATTTGCCGACTGGAATGCTTTTGGTTAACTGATGGTTTGGTTGATCGATATTTGGATAATCGATGGTCTACTGTAATGTTTTTACATACACATCTCTAATTTTGTATCTTCATGTAAGCATTTCTCTAAAGCAGTACATTATGTACTTTTCTTTAAATTGATATTATAAAAAGTGCATGCTGTGATCTAGCAATATATTTAGATATTACTCATATTTTAATTCATTCCTGATATATATTGGCTAGATGAGTATTTTTTAAAAGCATTCTATCTCAAAATATAGAATTTACTTTTTCTCATTAGAAGTTATCTGTCTTTGTTTTAAAATTGAATTATAAATGTTTTGTAAAATATTATTTTTCTTTCTTTTTGTCTTTTTAAAGCTTTTGGAGAAGATTAGAATATCATTAGAAGTTAATGAAGATGGAAAACTTATCCTGCCAAGTGATGTTAGTATTTTAATTATTATTTATAATTTAGATTAATTTATATTAGACATGTTTAGTAAATAAATGAGAAATGTTGATTGAAATGTGTTTTGAAATATTTTAAATATTTGATTTGACATTTATTTTGTTTCAATAGAACATTATAATTTGTAAATTTAAATGAAATGATAATTTGTCTTTTCCCTATGAAATATTTAATCTAGTGATAAGTTACAATAAAATAAATATTTTTCTGACTACTATCTAAACCATAACTAACTTTTGAGTTGGTTATTGGATTTCTCCATTTAATTTAAAGTGTTTTGCCAAAAAGAATACTATAAATAGATATAAAGAATATGAATGCTTATTGCAAAGTCCATAGAATATGGAGGATATGATAGAATATCTATGTCACAGACCTGTGATGTTAATAGCAGCCTTATAATGTTAAGTTGTAGATATTATTTTTAATTACTTTTAGACGTTACACTTAATGGCATGCGTTATTTATTTGTTTTATTTTTTGAAAAAAATGCTTACAATTGACCTGACAAATTTCTCTCTTACTGATTAATTTTTAGGATTATACTGATATGATTTTAGAATGTTGTTGTCATAACTTTTCCACAGATCATTCAATCAAATAATTTTCAATTCAATGAAATGTATATCAAATATTTTTTCTTTTGCATTTTCAGTTAATCATAAATTTATTCATGATTTATTTCCATTCATTATACTGCTTAAGAATTTTTATTTTATATAGTACAGTTCCATTTTATGTTACAAAAATCCTTATAGAATTCTAGGTCCTTTTTGAAATGTTTCAGCTGACACCATATTCCATATTTTAGACTTGTGATTTTCATCTTATTTTTCACTAAAATACAAAATGCACAAAAAACTGAATTCCTTTTTTTAGGAGCTATATGAATGCAGATATAATGTTCAAATTTTTGTTAGTAAAACCATAAAATTGTTGAATGTAAAGACTGATTATAATAATTTGTAAATTATAACTTTTTGTTGATTACTTATTGAATGAATTTAATATACTATCTTTGGAAAAATTTGGAATCATCTCACATTTTCTGACATTAACATAACAATTTTCTTGTGTCAATTTTCTGTAGTTTTATGTATGCTTTATTACAGAAATCAACTGATAACAAAACTATGTTCCATTATGCAAATCTAAACAATTAAACAGCAATTAAATGCAATTGAAAAATTTACTTAGGAGAAACATAATAAATTCATCTTGGGAAAAAGTTTAGAAACATAGGAGGTTATGGAAATAAGTATGAAATCATAAATATAAATTTGTTATTTAATAATTTTTATGGCCTTGTTTGTCATTCATTACAGCTATAACTTTTAGGCATTGATTCTTCAAGTTTTTTACAGATTTATGCACAGGTATTACGTAATTCCAGGCATGATTAATAACATTCTGTTTAGCCCTTTCTTGTTTGATGGATACAGAGAACAATAAACATTACAAATTTTTATCAGATTTAAATCTGGACTATTTCATGGCCAATTCATCCTTTCCAAATTTCTTCAAGTGAAGAATTCCACAAAATGACATTGCTCTGTGGCACAATTGTTGTCATCCTTTAATTGTTGGGATAAGGAATCCTTTCAGCATCTTCGTATATACTTCTGCATTCAAACAGTGATGTTAAGAAGGCAGTTTTCCAGGTCCTTGTGTTCCCACATCGTTAGAGACTGAGAAACTTTGACTTTGCATTTCTTGTAATTGTCTTGACATGTTAATTTTCCTTTCCTTTTCCAATAAAATGATAATGGTTGTCATAACCATCATCATTTTAGTTGTTGATCTTTAACTGATCACTGAAGCTGATATGACTCTGTTCTTCTACAGTTCAGTTTTTTCATTCTATGCCTGATAATAGTCATTTCTGTCAGTTTTTATTATTGTAAACATTACATCTTACAGTGGACTGTGAACACTCCATCATCTAGGCCAGTGGTCTCCAAAGTGGGGTCACAAAGTGATATCTGGGAGTATGCCAAGTTTTCCTTTAAAATGCTAAGTCCACAGTCTGTCTAATCTTACAGTCATTCTCCTGAAGAAGTAGGCTTACAATCATACATGGAAAAAATTCAAATTGTAGGTTGTGGGAAATTTAGCAGGGATTATGTATTTATAGTGGAAATTTAGCAAATTTTATTATATTATAGGTGGTTACAACTTATAATTATTTTCTCTTAGGGGTATGTGATCAAAAAAGTTTGGAGATCAATGATCTAGGCAACATAATGTTGACAATATCCATTCTTTAGCCACACAATGATGTGATTTTTTACATTGTCAGACAGTTCTGCTTTTGGAGCCATTTTAAGTAACTATATCAGAACTGCTGATGGCAGTTAAGATACACAAAACAGCTTTGAGTATTTAAGTAGTTTTGCTTTTTTTAAGCAGGTAAGCAGACGATTCCATACTTATTTCCAGTGCCTTCTATGTCAAACTTTTTCTAAGATGAATTTATTATATTTGTCCTAAATAAGTTTTTCATTTGCATTTAATTGCTATTTATTTGTATAGATTTGCATATTGGAACATACACTCACTGCCAAAAGTTAAGCACGGAGCAATAAACTGCGAAAAAATCGACAAATACAGCTGTGATTGACACAAAATGCAGCAGGACAGTAGCAAATATGTTTATGCATGAAACAACACAGAGAGTTACATAGAAAAATGAAAACAATATTGAATTTTCATAAAGTATAAGATGAAATCATATTGGAATCATTAACAAAACGATGTTTAAATCCAAAACAAACAAACAAAACCGACATTAGTAGGGTAAATGGTCACCCCTTATCCTTACACAAAGTTTACAGCGTGTAACCATGCCTACCATGAGGTGATCAATTACTCCAGAGTCAAATAAGTGCCATTCCTCCTGTAGAGCAGTTTGCAACTATGTGAGAGTGGCAGGGGGTGGGAAACATGCACACACAGCACGGCCGAGGGTACCCCAAAGATTCTCAATGGTATTGAGGTCTGGCGAATACGCCGGCCAATCCATACGCGCTATTCCTTCACTCTCGAGGTAGTCGTCGACGAAGGCAGCTCTATGGGGTCGTGCGTTATCATCCATTAAAACAAAAGCAGGACCAACTGCTGCAGCATACAATTTCACAGTGGGTTCGAGGACTTCATCCCAATACCGGACAGCCATCACAGAACCCCCTCGATACATGTGCAGGTCGGTGCGATATCCCAATGAAATGCCTGCCCACACAATAATGCTTCTACCTCGGAATGCGTGATGCTCGATGATGTTCTGGGGTCGATTGCGTGTGCCTTTTTTTCTCCACGCTCTTACACGTTTGTCATCTGGCTCCAGGGGAAATCGCAACTCATCCGTGAACATAACGTTGTCCCAATCAGACACAGTCCAATTCACATGTTGCCGACACCACTTTAATCGTGTGCCTCTGGATTGGACGGATAGTGGAACACAAACTCGTGGTACCTGGGCGTACAGTCCGTTCATGTGTAGCCTTTGGCGCACAGTAGTAGCAGATATCGTTTTACCAATGGCTGCTGCAACCATCGATGTCACACGTGTAGAGGTTGCTCTTCGATTCCGCTTGGCTACAAGAGCAATATAGCGATCTTCTGCAGGGGTCGTAACTCTTGGGTGACCGGCCACAGGTCTTCGGACAACTGTTTGGCTTGTTTGGAATTGTTTTCATAACCGTGAAATGACGGAATGATGAACGCTGAAGAAAAGAGCAACATCTGTGATTGATTGTCCTGTTTCAAGGCATCCCACACACTGCCAGCGCTCACTGTCTGTTATTCGTCTTCTGGAAGTCATAGAAACACGTCAGTCATGCACAGTAATTGTACAACAGTTCTCCACACTTTTTCTCGGCACTTACATGCAACTCCTCTCACACTTCAGAAGGCTGGCTTCTTATACGACTGCCTGTTTTGCATATTTCGTGACACGTAACCTTGATTGATAGTAACGTAACATATTTGCATGCTTCCACCTACCTCTGCAGTGAATTGCAGCCTGTCAAATGCAGATTGCTTTCCGGACATGAACATTTTCTGCTCCGTGCTTAACTTTTGGCAGTGAGTGTAGTTTTGTTATCAGTTGATTTCTGTAATAAAGTATACATGACGTTGCACTAATGACTAGAGAATTATTAACACCAGAAAATGTGGGTGGTGATTCAAAAATGGGGATAGTATTATATACTACAAGATAATGTTACAATACTATATTTTATAAAATAAAAGCAAAAAATTAACAATTAATTAAAATTGTTTATTTATAGTCTCGGCAAATGCAACGACATTTATGTTATATTCAGTTAAAACATTGGCTTGGAGGACACGATCAGTTTCTCCCTCATCAGAGATTACATTTAGCCAAAGATCTTTTAGAAAGATATTACCATGGTCTTCAGTTTGGTAAGTTTCAATATGCTTTTTCCTCTGTAATAATAATATAGTTACAGTAAAAACATATTAACTCAGATTGCAAGTAAAAGATTTTTGAATATACTTTTATTTTATTTGAATTATTATATGTAAATATTCAATCATGTAAAATCCACTTGTGCTTAATGTGCAAATTATTACAAATTAAACAAAAATAAAAAAAATATAGATTAAATATGCAATTTCAAAGATATCAATTGTTATGGATTTTTTGTAATCATTCCTAATTTTCACTTATTATGGAATTACACTTGCTTCTGAAATTATTACAGATAATCAATTAATTAATGAGTGATCTTCTACTGAAAATTATAGATGCCTCATTATTTTGTACTCTGCTGATCCTTTAATTCACTGCAAAGTGCATTTTAAGAATACTCAAGATGCCCTCAAGTAATGAAATAATATTACTTAATGTAAATTTTAAATTATTTTCAGATTTAGGTTAATTTCAGTTAACTGTTTAAATTGGTATGTTATCTACTTGGGAGCATTTGTTACTTTTGTTATTTCATGTTTCAGGAATGTATCAGTAATATAACTGATACATTCCTACAAAATCATATCAGAGTACTGAAAATGTCTTTAGAGGTTACCATCTCTTAATTTTATTGTAACATAATTATAAAAAAGTATATGTCTATTTCATTCATTAAAATTTAATTATTATTATTATTATTTTTTTTGAAAAATAGTATATACTTTTTTAGTTCTTAAAGTTAAATTATAAATATGTACTTATTTATTTAAAAAATAATAATAATAAAATTTTAATTAAAGAATTCAGACAATCTTTTCTCGCTTACTCTCTTTTAGTATGTTATGTACTAATAACAATGTATCTACGTATTTTACTTATTAGTAAAATTATATTAATTTTTCTATTGAAGATTAATGCATTTTAAAATAAAATACATTTTTTTAAATTAAATGTTATTTTTGATGAATTTTTGAATTTTTAAATAAAATATGAATTTAAAAATTAGAAAATTTGTTAATATAATAGTTGATTAATTTAGATACATGTAACTAAATTAGTAGCTAAATAATGTTAGCTAACATAACATCAAACTTTATAAAGGAAGGAAAATCAAAACTTTAGTGTTTAAAGTAAAACTAAAATTATACTTTTAAAAATTAAATTGCTACTTAGTAAGTTTCATAATTTGTAAGTTAGTTGAAGATAATTTGAGAATTAAATTGAATTATTGATAACTTTACTATATTCAACACACTATTTAACTTTGTTTTATGAATTTATTATTAATACAAATTAGTCAGATCATTGTTTCAAATATTGATTTAATGCATTTAAATTTCATTATCTATCATTAAGTTACATCCTTAAAATATAATTATAATTTTTAAGTCAATTATTTTTTGTAGAAAAAGTATAGAAGTAAGTAAATATTACTACAAACTCAAAAATCAATTACAATTAAATAAATTTAATATGTTCTGAATATTACAGGAAAAAGTTTATTATCTACAGAATTTCAACTGAGTGATAATTATTGCCTTCTAGCAGCTCAATTATTACTTGAACTATGGGAAAAAACAAGTAGGTAACATAGAAATTAATCATTAATATTTTATTTAAAAAAGGAATTAAGTTAAACATTTAAAAAAAATTGTTTTAGTTAAATGATTGTTACATCTATAGACTATATTATTAACTTATTTATGAATTTGTATATATAATTTATTTTCTTACACCTAAAACTGTTTTATGATTGGATATATAAAAATTATGCTTCATAAATATTACTAAGAACACAAAATATTAATGATAGTGAATACTTTTTTCTGTTCTTTAAATCAGAATGTTTATCTTTATGCTATAAATGAAAATTAAAATGGGGAACAATTATTACAAAATTAGAGTTTAAGAATTTGAATTTTTGTAGAGTCACACATTAGTTTATCACATTGATGAAAATATTGCCTTTCTTAATTCTTATATAATAATTTCTCTGAGATAATTGCTGTTCTGGATTTACAGAGTAGGGATTTTCAGTATCCAAAATTTCCCAAAAAATTATTGTACAGAAAATAAAACAATAATTTATAAATTTTTTGCTCGGAATAAAATTTCATATAAATTCTTCAAAAAGTTATTGTGATATTTAATTGTTTTAATTTTTATCTACAAGTATAAAGCTTAATTGAAAAGTTCAAAATTAAACAGTATTATAGTTATTTTTCTTAAGGCTGTTATACACGTTACAGAAATCCTCAAAGGATGTACTTAACAGACGAAAAAAAATCAGATATAACTGGCTGGATTGAACATAGTAATTTACAAAACTTATTAAAATATTTCCCAACATATAAAGAATTATTTTTATTTAAAGGGAGATAGATAGAAAAAAAAATCACGGTTAATCCTCAAAGGATTTCCGTAACATGTATAACAGCTTTTATGTATGTATTTGAGATTGAACACACTGTATTGAATTTATACTTTTAATAATTTATATTTTTATATTAAAATAATTATTTAAAATCAATTAGTACTTACAAGTATACATATATAAAAATATTGATTATTAATAAATTTATTTATGAATGTCTAATTTTTTTATTTCAGATGATGAAAGATTATTGATTCATATTCTTTTAGGATTGGAAATGGCACTTAAAAGTAGTCCTTCCAATTTTCAACTAAAACTTTTGCTCATCAAATTTTATAATATAATTGGTTAGTTATTTCTCTACTATTTATTTTGTGGAATAATTGTGATTTATCCTTGTGTAAATTATTGAAACTATATTTGTAAAACTTATTTTATTCAAGGTGCAGCAGGAGAAAGTGAATCTCTCTGCGAATCTTTAGATATGAAACACATTCAACATGAAACTTTAGGGTATGAGAGTATTTAATGTTTAAAAAAAGGTACTAACATTTTTTATTTTAAAAGTAATATAAATTGTTTTGTAGGTATTTGATTACTCAACCTCTACTGACTGCAGCACATTTTACACAGTCTAGCAATATATTAGGAAACACACTGAGGTTTTTTGCAGGCAATCATAAAGATGTAAGTTTTCTGTTAATTTTCATTGGAATTTAGATATCTGTTTCATCACAAAAAATTTATTATTTAAAATATAAACTTAATATTTTTATTGTTTTTATTTTAAAATTCAGAATTTTCTGTTTTATCTGTCACAAAGAATTTAAGTAATAGTAATAATAATAGATCTATTTATTAATCTACATATGCAAAGAAAAAAAAGCTTCATGTTCATTACAAAATAGAACATAATCTAAATATATAGAACATATAATGGAAAGTTATAAGATATGCTTAAAATTAATATTCTGTTTGAAGTTTTCAACATTTTTGCAAGAAACTTGAGATTGTGTAACTGTTTTTTAATAATAATGTCAAGGGAATATTGTAATGTTTGAATTTTCAATGTTGTTCTCTTTTATTTTATTGAACTTAACTTAATCCCAGGGCTGGAGAGTCTCAGGAAAATATTTGCCAACTCCAACTTCTTAACTGACTATATTTCATAATTATGTTTACGTTTTTGGTTGTTATCTGGTGATTGGTCAAATTTTGACCCAACCCACACCGCTAGTGTTTTCCCTCCATGAGTCCAAAAATGTATAAAACTCCTTACAAAATTATGTTTGTGTTTGCCAGTGCTTATTTTGCATTATATCTCAGGACTGGATGAATCTAAAATTTTGAAACAGCATGGTTATTTCTATATATGAGACATTGTAAATTATTTTGTTTCTTGAATAAAATAGAAACCATAGTACAATCCTCTAATTATCATTATACTACCAATGCATTACTAATTAATAAATTAACCTAATGAATTACATGTCAGTGATGAAATAGTGAATAAAATATATATAAATACTAGGAGATCAGAGTTAGAGTTATCAAAAAAATATGCCAATTCCTCAGTCCTGCTTACTCCATTTATTGTTTAGCTACACTAACAGAGTAATACATATTCAAAATCTAACATATTTGGTTCCGTTCTTATTCTGGAAAATACTGTGTGTATATTTAACTTTATCCAGCAGATAACATCAAAATAATTTATTTTACTTGTTTTAAATTTTAAGGAATAAAATTTAAAGTTCTGTGAAATTACAAAAATAAATAATTAATAATTTACCCAAGAAACCTGCTTTTTGTTTTATTTTGACTGTTATACTGTGTTTTTGTTGATTACCATGGTTGACTGTCTTTAAAGATGAGTTGCAGAACCTAAAATGTTTAGAGAATAAAAAGATGTAAACTCCAAAAAGCAGGGTTTTTTAGAATTATAATTTGATACTTGAGTTATGTATGTTCATTACTAGTTAGTTATTTATGTAGCAGTTTATAAATTAAATTGTTTCTTCTTCCAGACCATTGATTATTTGATATCATGTTATAAATTTGGATCTTTTACAAAGGTAAATATTAAAAATTTTCTTGTTATATAATTATTAATTTATTTTTACGAAATAAAATAATATGCTATAAGTAGTTCAAGGAGCCCTATTATTATTTTTTTTATTTTTATTGTGTTTTGTTAACTCAAACTATACAGTAATGTCATATGAGATTAGAACTTATATAAAATAAAATAAAATATAAAAATGTAGACCAGTTAAACAAAATGATAATGCAGATTAATACAGAATATCATTTTAGCAAATACAAAAATAAAATATAGAAGTAAGAAAGTGAAAAACTTTTTAAATGCAATATTAAGTATTTATACATAAATGTAGTTAAAATAAAAATATTTACCTTTTCATGTGTTATATGAGAATCAAAAAGAAACAAGTCGGAGGCATAGGAACAGAAACCCTTACCTGTATGTCAGAAGTATTGGCCCTGGCTGTTGAGGCACTTGTCCTACTGTGACACAAGACAGTGAATGGCTGTCTCGTAAAAGTCCCGGTGCTGCAGTGTCAACCAGTTCTGAACATACTGCTGGATGTCGTTGTCTGAGGTGAATTGCTTGCCTCTCGGAGCCTAATGGCATAATCGCAGGGAGAGAGGTACTGTATGGAGGGTGACTGAGGAGTTCCCACTTGAATTTCTTCAAGAGTGCCATGATTGTGTTGGCCATATGGGGCCTGGCATTGTCGTGGAGCAGAATGACCACACGGGTGAGCTGCCCTGGTCATTTTGATTTGATTGCTTGGCAAAGGGTGGTCAAGATTTGCAAATAACACTGGCATTCACTGTTGTCCTGTGCTGCAGAAAGTTGATAAGAAGGGGGCCGTTTTGGTTAAAGAAGGACGTGAGCATAACCTTTCCTGCACTTGTGTGGATGGTCTTTGATTTTTTTGGTGGTGTCCCTGGATGCTTCCACTGGAGACTTTGTTGTTTCAATTCAGGTTCAAAGTGATGACACCATGACTCATCTCCAGCCACCACTCGTGACAAGAACTCATTCCCTTCCCAGGCATAGTGCTCCAGATGATCAAGACATTGGGCCATTCAACATGCTTCCTGTTGTGGTTGAAGACTGTGGGGCACACATTTTGCGCCAGTTCAATCTTTCCATCATGATGGTGTGAACACTTTCAACGCTCAATCTGACCTTGGCAGCAACTGCTTATACCATCACTCGGCAGTCCTGGGTAATGACTCCACTAACCAGCTGCACAATGTCATCGGTAATGCAGTGTGGTGTTCCTGACTGTGCATCATCGGCTAACGACACCTGCCCTTCCCTGAAGTGCTTGTGCCATGCCTTGACCCTTGCAAGGGACATGCAGTGTTCACTGTACACTTGTGACATTCTTTGATGAATGTCCATTCCCCCTATTCCTTCCATTGTCAGAAAATGAACATCTCCTCTTTGCTCTTCTTTTGATGCTTCCATTTTACTGTTTCACTGTTTACAACACGACTGACCGTGATGGACAATTGACATGTGCTTCTACCAGCTTTGTAGTCACGTGGTATACACCCATGACCCTCTAGTGGCGGGCTGTGATCTTCCGTGCTGTTGTCAGAACCACACATTCGTACACATGCAACGATATTACAATTCTGTCATTGGTTTTCACATTCCAGCCTCTGGCTCATTTCTTTTTGAATTATCCTTATAAAATGAGTTGACAATGTAGTGTGATGGAAAAAAATATTGAGATATTTAAAATGAAGATAAAAGTACATTATTTATCCTAGATTAGCTACACAGAAATAGGGCTTTATTGGAAAAGATTATGATGATATTAAAAATCTTTAAAAATATATCTAAAAATTGAGTTTAACTGAAAAAGTAACTTAAGTGATAAATTGATTTCAAATTTTCCAGATGCACAGATTAATTATAATCAAAAAGTAAGTGTTCAGAGTACTCTTTATAAAGAACTGTTGGGCAAATATCAACTAAATTTAGTATACATAGTGTCTTGGGTATGTAATTCTGATTTTTGGGGAAAAAATTTTTCTTCAAAATTCAAACACTACAGTGAAATTAGACATTGCTGTCTCCTTAATATGCACATTACATAAATTTTCTGACAAATTTGGGGTATAAAAAGAGTTGCAAAATGTTCTTCACAATTCTTTGACAGTGAACTGTCATGGTACTCACTTTGTGTGATCAATGAAACAGCAATGCCAATCTTCTTCTATCAATGAAACAGCAATGCCATCTCAGTACATCTGTAATTGAAATAAAATTATTGCAATTATTTTTTAATCTATGAAATTCATTAAAAAACATACATAATATAAACATTAAGGAGACAGCAACACCAAATTTCATTCCTGTGTTTGACTTTTGAAGTAAAATTTTTTTCTGAAATTGAAATTATGTACTTAGGACAGTATGTATACAGTTTGGTTGAAATTTGCCCAATAGTTCTTTCTACAGAGTGTCCTACCCACTCTTTAATTATGATTATTCTGTCAACTGAAATAATAGAAGAAATGTGTCAGTGACTTATTTTAAGCTTATAAGGACAAAGATGTCCTTTACATGTAATGACATGGCAGTATCAATGTGATGTCAGTACATTCTGAAAGAATCATACATAAAAACAAGAAATAAAATTAATGTTGATTATAACAACTGTCATTTTTTTTGTAGATACCTGAAATTGTAAGTTTCAGAGAAAGGTTAAATAACTCAATACATTATGCTAATGTTGCTGTTGAACGAATGATTTTAGATTTCATTCTAGAAACAAAATGGTGAGTCATTTTTTAAACACGACTAAAAAATTTCATTAAGAATTTAAAATGTATAAAATAATAAATTTTATATGAGAATTTAAAAAATGAATTATTTTTCTTTCTTAAGTTTATCAAATTAATGTTATGTTGAACACAAATCAGTTATTGACAAAACTAGTGGAAGTGTGGAATAAAAATAAAATTTGAAATTCAGCTTATAAAGAATTTACATTTCTAATTTAATGTAAATAATTTTGTCAGCAATTTTTTCTGGTTTTAAACAAGAAGAAATAGTTTATAGTATATCATATAAAATATTCAGTGCTTGTTTAAAAATTTTTTGAGTAATTCTGCATAAAAATATTATGGTCCCAAAAGTATCTTTATATTTTGTTTTAATTTTATAACTTTGTAAAATTTAATAGTAATTTTATTCTGTTATTTAATTTAATTAACTTTACAGTTCCATATATTTACAGAATTTTTTTTTATAATTCAAAAGTTATTAAAATTCTTTATATTAAGAAAAACTGTTTTAAATTTGATTTAATTTACATTAATATATTAAAATACAAGAAGTATTCCAAAAAGTGTGTTAAGTTATTAGCAAAAGTAAGTTATATAAGCAAATATATTCTTAAATTTTTTTCAATGGTTTATATAAAGAGACTTTCTTTTGCTAAAATATGTTGAATCCAATATTTTTCAAATTATTTGGATTAGTATTAAAATAGTGATTCAAAGTACAACCCCCTCATCTTCAGTGTTGTTAAGAATAATTTGTTTTTGAAATCAATCTGTATAACATTATTTTTGTAGATTTTTTAAAAACAACAAAAACTTTTTTACAGCCATAAAGATACAGAAAAAGTAATAACTTATATGGAAATTGATCCAGAGAAAGGTTTGTCATTTTTTTTATTGTATACTTAAAGAATCAATCAATTTAATATTGAAATATCCTATTTATGTAGATAAGACAGCGTGGGAAAAACTTACTGATAATCGTGATATGAATGTCTTTAGATCATGGTCAAGAAGTCATAAGTAAGTTTTGTCATTACTAGTCAGAAATATTCTTAAAATACAATTTTTTTGATTGATCATTATGTAGAAAAAGTTTAGCTGATTTTACTGAAATAATTTGCTGCACTACATATAATTAAATGTATAAATTTTGAGTTATGGTTTTTAAATCAGACTACTTACAGTGTTCAAAATAATATATGTTGTTTACTATCCAAAAAAATATTGGGGTTTATTAGTAATTAATTGATCTTCAGTCTGGATGTTTATAAATCAGTTAATTAGAATAGGGTTTATGTATTGTTTGTATACAGTTTGTTGTTTTATATAAATATGTTTATTATTTATCATTATACAGGATGGTTCATTTTAATCATGCCACTGAAATAACTCAAAAGATATGCATCCTACAAAAAGTCATTGAACCAAAAATGTTAGACTATAAGGGAGCCATAGGATGGGACTATAGGTTTCATAAAAGATGGTGCTACGATTAGTAAAAATAGAGTCAGTTTCATTTTATTAAATGAGAACCCATTTTATTGCATATTATGATTCTATATCAAAAGCAAACAAACTTTTTATCTAAAACATTTTTTTTGAATGATGCACTCTACATATAACTTGCACCATGGTACACCACACATCTATGAAGTTGCCGTTGAAAAATGTTATTTATACACTGAAGTGCCAGAAAAACTGGATAGTTAATCCCATTCAGAAAACATGACAGTACCCCTTGTCATAAATATTTTCTTCCATATGCAAAGCATACATAGCAGAAGACATCTGTGGAAGCATAGAGTGATTGTACAGTGAGAATGTCAAATTATCATGATTTAAATGAATTTTAACATAGTATGATAGCAGGTGCTTGTGAAATGGGTCATAGCATTTTGGAGGTCCAAAGTTTTGATTTTCATACTTGATTTTAAATACAAGAATTCTGGTGAAACATCAAACATATGAAAGTAGTGTAGCCATTGAAGAGTCTCAATTATCACAACCTGCCCTGAGTAACATCATATTTCAATGCTGAAGCCTCTACTAACATCAGTGTGAGGACTGTACATTTCCTGCATGATAAGGGCTTTAATAGCTGATGCTCAACCTGAGTGCCCTGAGTCCTTACAACATAGAGCTCTGGGACTTGCCTGGGTTTGGGATTATCATCACTGGACACTAGAAAAATGGAAATGAGTAACTTTGTCTGATAAATCACATTTCCAACTGACTTGAGGAGATAGAACAGCTTGCATGGAGGAAACCCCATAAACCAATGGATCCAGTATGTCAACAAGGAACTGACCATATACGCTGATGGCAGCTCAGTAATGGTATGGAGTATGTTCAGCTGGCATGAATTAAAACACTATATGGCTACAAAATTCTCTGACTGGGGAGCATTACATTAATATCCTTTAAGATGTGTTACACCCATTCATGCTATGTTTTCACTTTAATGAGTTTGGCCTCTTCCAAAAAGACAATATGCCAGCACACAGATCAGCAGCTTCCAAATTATGATTTGAAAAGTGTTTACAGTCATAAACTTGGCCTTCTTGTTTACCAGATTCATTATTTTATTATATCATAATTATTGATATATCTGGGATGCCATGCAATGTTCCATTCAAAGCAAAGGTCCACCATCTATGAATATTGCAGAATTGTGGACTGCTCTTTAGAAGGCATGGTGTTTATTGCCAAGAGACTTCCTCAGAAAACTCGAGTCCATGCCCCATCATATTTCTGCAATTCTGTGGTTTAGAGGTGGACCTACAAGATACAGCTATCCCAGTTTTTTATATATATATTTTTTTTTTTTTTTTTTTTTGACACTTCAATGTATATGAGATACTTTATATTTTATTTAGTAACAAACTATAGAAGCATTTTATTTTATAAAAGTGTTGACTACTTAAACTAAGCATTTATTTAATATACTTTTTTAGTAATAAATCAGCTAAAAACTACATTATCCTTATTACTTTGATATTTAAATGATATATTGAAAATACACAATATTTCTATGGAAATTAAAAATATTAGATATATATTTTTTTTGTATTAAATATTTGAACTGTAATATTTTCTTATAATATATTCTGATGTTTAGAGACTTCTGATAATTAATAATAAAACTATATTATTTTTTTCCTTTAGAAAAATAGTTCAAGAATTGAGAGAAAAATCTTTTAATGAAGAGGTATATTTTATATAGTATTATATTTATTGATTTAAAATATTCAAAATTTATAAATTTTTCTGTCTTTATAGATCAACTGGCTAAAAATAAGAAACTTAATTGTTAGAATGATGGCTGCTGCTTTCTACCTCACCAAATCATTGTCATCTAATCATAATGATTTAACTAATGGGGAAAAAAGGGGGATGTCAGATATATTACAGGAACTTTTAACTTCTCTCAGGGAACACATATCTAATATTAATGTTCAAAAGCTAATAAATTCACATGTAAGTTCTTAAATAGAAGTGAAATGATTTATTTTCTTTAAGTAATTTGATTTTTGTAAGAGTATATAAATATATTTTATGATTTCAGTTTCCTCTTCAGTCTCCAGGTCCTTCTAGACTTCCTAGATACTTACAAGGTGGTCATGCCAGTGTAATATTAATCATGGCTGAAATCACATTATATTTGCATACACTTATTGATGGATCAAATTCTGGTAAATCAAAATTTCTATGGAATAATTTATTTGTATAACAGAATTTTATTTTTGCATAGTTATTTCAGATTTAAAGTTTTAAATGTTTTATAAAATTACAATAGTATGCATAAAAAATTTTATGGGATTTTGAAAGTAGCCTAACTAAATATTTTTTGTAGGTTTGTCATCATTACAAAGAAGAAAATAGAAATACATAAATATAACTATAATATACATATATAAAATTGCCACCTTATGCATGCAATCATCTAAAAAAGGCTGCATGTGTTCATAGATTTAATTCTGTAATAAATTAGAAATTTATGCTTTTTTCACCAGAAAATTACATCATCAATGTGACAATTATATTTCAAAAAATATTTAGTGATATGTATTTTATAATGGACAGTATACTAAATAAGTTGGAAGCTGTAAAAAATTTTAATACAGCTGTGAAAGAAGGCCCGTCATCTGATAGCCTGATTGTGTATACTATGCAGAACTACACAAACAAAAACACAATGCCAGATGATTAAAGAGAGATCATATGACTGCTACAAAAGTATGATGCCTAGCTAAATAGCACAAACAGTAAATGTTAATGGCAAAAACAGTGTGTACATTACATTTATAAAGCATTTATTATAGCTATTATGAAATGTATAAGCCATAGAATTTTATGGCAAAAAAATGTAGGAAATATGCTAAAAAATTTTCAAAATGTATTAGTGATATATCCATATAGTAATTAATAATCAATTACATTATTAAAATAAATGAAGTAAGAAATGTGCAAATAATATAACAAAATTAAAATTTTACTTAGATTTCTAGATTAAATTTACTTAGCTTACATATTTCAATACACAACTAAATAGTGCTAAAGGTTTCCAATAGTAAAACTTTTGTCTGTTGGTTGCTAATATAGATTTGTATCTAGTGAATTGAATCTTCAGTGTCACAAGAGATAATGGTAGCATAATTAAAACACAGAGCTTCCTGGACTGTTAGTTCTTCTAGGGTTTCTAGAGAAACATTATTTTCTTTTCCTTTCAATATGTCTGCAATAAACTTCAAAATAGTAGATTCTAATAGAATTCAGAATAAATCTTCTCAATACATAATAGTGTTTTCTGGAAATAGCAACTGCAAAAGCACCTTTACTCATTGCTATATTCTGTTATACTTTTTCAACTATTTCCAAAGCATCAACAAGACAAGTACCCTGTTTTTTGAGCTTTAAAATTGCATCACAAAGAAAATGAAAATTGGCTTGAATGTACAGTACACCAACCTATCTTGTAATTTATTCTTCTGGAAGGATGTCTGTGATGCATATATAATAGTGGTTATAAATTGTATATTTTACTAAATTAATATAAATTCATTAATTTCAACTATTATTTAATTCTATAATGTTTGTATGTGTGTTATGTTTTAAGAATTTTCCATAGCTAAAGTTGGTCAAAAAGACTAAAAACATTTTTACATATAATTAAATGTTTGACTATTTGAAAAAAAGCAACATAGATTTTTATTTTTACAATATAGTTCCAAGAATTTTGCAGTTTAAAAATTTAATAAACTTCTTTTTTAATATTTATTATTCTAATTTTATAACTATAATTATTCAGAAGATTATTTCTACTATTATTGTGTGAATTTTTGTTTACACTTTATATATTAAACTGCATAAATAATTTTCTTAATAAAATTTTATTTTATTTTATTCCTAGGACAGATAAATGAGAAGTTTGAAATACAAATGAAAACTGGAATTGCTGAGAATTTTCAAAGTAAGATCTATCAGAAAAATTATTGTAATTTTAGAGTTTTGAGCATTATTTTTAATATGAACTGAAATTTCAGAAATGATCCAAAGGATAAAAGATATCAGTGCAAATGAAGATGGAGAATTTATACAGCTGAGCCAATCAAAATATATTCTTGAAGAATTAGTTAATTTTGTAGAAGTGAGTAATCTTAATATGAATAAAACTTTAATTTCACTTACGTTAAATATCTTTATTTCAAATTACAAATAAAAAACATTCTTAACTATAGTTGGGTTCAACATTGTTGATAAAAAATCTTTACTTTTTGGAATCATAAATTTTATTCTATATTTTTTGGCAAAAAAGATATATTTTATTCATATTTATTGTGAGCAAATTCAGATATTTGTAATATTTCAAGGAAGATAAATGTTGAATACTTATAAACAAGACTATATAGATATGGAATTATAACATCTAATGAAAGGATTTATTGTTACTTTGTAGTTTGATCTATATTTAATAATATGAAACATTATGAATTTGTATATACAAATTAAAACAAATAATTATTATTATTGACATTGTATTTTTGAAGAATTTTCTGATTTGCTTCAGAAAGTTTTTAAACAGTTTATTAATTAGCAAATTTTCCATTCAGGGAACAAGTAACTATTTTATTTTAATTCACACCTATATGAAATTTTACTCATTGAATAGTATCAAAAAGAGTTTTGAAATAAAACCAAACTTTTTTAAAATTTTTTTTTGGTTTCAGTTTTTCATAAAAATCAAAACTGATTTAGTAACTAAGATTGATTCATCCTTATTGCAAGCACATGACAAATGATATAACAAATGATTGAACTGATTAGAAACAAAGTAAACAGTATTCTAATTTCACTTTTAAAGCATAAGATCTTTGCATTTTGGCTAATTTTCTCAATTAATGTTTATCGGCCTAGGTGATATGCTATTTCATTATATGCAGCTATTGCCATAATAATGTTTTTATATCATAAATTTTTCTGAGATTGCTTTAATTTCTCCAAATTGATTCATACAATTGGGCATATTCTGCATTTCTTCCCTGGGGATATATATGTTTTAAAAATAAATCCCCTAGGTTCAATTGAGGAAATATGATAGTTGCTGAACTGTTCATTTAAACAGTGCATTATAAGCATTTATTATTTATAAGTTTATTGTTATAATCTATTCAGACATCTGTAGAAAATAAAACATTAATTTCAAGTATACAGAATAATTTCCACAATGAAAAGAATGTTGGTTTTTTAAAACTATGACATTTATTGTTATTTTATGTATCAAATAATAAATATGCAATATTTAAGGAAATCAAAAAATAATTCTGATATTATTACTTTCAAATTTTATTTTCACCACATACAAGTAATGTTTTTTTTCTGTTAGGACAACTAATTATGAGAATTTTTCATTTTTAGAAATTAATTTATAAAAACTGTTTTGTATTTTATAAATAAACTTTGAGGATTCTAATTTAAAATATTTTCTGTTTTTAACACAAGAATGGATTCTGTTTTTTTGTTTGTATTTTACACATGTCATTCTTATCAAAAATATTAAGATAAAGAATAACAACTTTTAATTCATTAAAACTTTCTAACTGTTTTGACATAAATGTAATATTGATTATGAAATTATAATTAAAAGTTTTATATTTTCAGACACTATCTTTATGTATAGTGCTTGTTGACATTAGCCACACTATTTTAAAACCTTCAAAATCTGCACTGATGAAAAAAGGCAAGAAGAAGAAAGAAAATATTATAATTGGAGTAAGATTACAAAAATACATTTAAATATAGTTTCTTTTTTTCATTTTTTTAATTAAATATTTTATTTTGTAGCCAGAAACCTTTCAGCATTTCAGTGAAATTATCAATAACATTGAACAAGCAATTGTACAGTATCAAGAAATTCTAAAAAATCTGGATTCTTCACTATTAGTTTCTCAGTTAAAATCTTTATCATTAACGGAGTCAGAATTAAGTATTGAAGTAAGCAATTTTTTATTTTATTCATAATTAGCATATATTTAATTTTTAATTTGCTAAATTAATGTATCTGTGTATTTTAGGACAGTCAAGAAATAGCTCAAGGTGTAAAAGACAAAATTGAAAAAAGTTATAAAGTGTCTTTGAAAGAACTTGAAGATGTAGTACAAAATAAATTGAAATATATTCAGTCATTGAAGTGGTGACAGCAGATTTTACCTACAAGTGCATGTGTGCCTCCTTTATCCAAGATACCTTAACACAAGTTGGTATTTCCATTTGTGAAATGGTAAAGTGTGGGAAAAAAGGATCAAGAAGAAGAATGATTCCTGCAACAAGTGCAAGAAATTATGCCACATCCGAAACCTTGTGTTTTATTTGCACAAAATGACCAAACCAAAAAGAAAAAAATGAATCAATTCAACATTTCTTTTTAGAAATGAAATATAAAAAAAGTTTATAATAATTTTTGTAAATTATGAATTTTATGTTAATAGAAAATAAATTTTGGATGGCACTTTTTTGTATTATATAGATAGCTTAAGAGAAAATTAGTTGAAAAGGAGGTTCCCAAAATTTATTAAAAGTTGTACATTCATAATGCTATTTTGAAACCACAATTGTTGCTATTCAGAAAAATTTTTTAAATTTGCTTCTGACATGTAAATTTGAACTTTAAAGCACGGTTATCAGAGCGAAAGCTCTAATGGTTTTAGAAAAATTATTCGTTACCAAAATTATTTTGAACTTACTGCTGCTAGATTCCTCCTTCGGCAATTTAGTCAAAATATAGTTCAGATACTTTTTTAAATCTGGTTTCTGCCAGTTAAAACATCAGACATTTTTAATACTATGAATTGACAATGGTTTTCATATTTGTAGATATAAATAACAAAATGTGCCCTTCTAAGAAAACAAAACAAAAAAAATTGCCAAGTTATAAGCCTAAGATATGAAATGATTAAATGGTATTCAGAATAAACATTGTTTTGTAAATGAATGTAAAATATGATTGATGTGTATTTTACACATTTAACTTGTTGAATATGTTATTTCTTGGAGACATAAATTATTTTAAAGATTTGTGTTTTTGGTGCCTGAAGACCTGTTTGCATTTGAGTGATTTATTTTTTCCCCCATTTATTTAGAACCCAAAGTTTTTTGACTAAGGATGGCACAGTTATGTAAATAAAGAATAGCATTATTGTCAAATAAATAAATGTACAATAAAAGAGGTTACAATTTATGCCAGTGTATTTTTGATATATACTGTAATGCATATCAATGAGAAGCTGTTCTTGTTCTTATTAATAACAATAGATATCTTTCAGAATGTTTGTGTACATTCATAAAAATCATTTGAAAAGAAAGTTCCATCGTCTCGATAGAATTGATAACGCATGCGCACAATTTTTTTAGTGATATTTTATTACATCAGCTATTTTCAGCATGCAAATAAAAAAATCTGAAAGTATATCTATAACTAAAAAATATTTACATTATAAGAATAATGGAAAAAGAAGCAAAAATATATTAAATCAAAAAATATTGGAGCTGAGGAAGAAAATGAGTTTGATAGATTGCATAATTAAGTATTCATCAAGAAAACGAAAAGAAAAAAAATCCTCTAGGACTAAATTGAGATTTTAGAATCATAAAGTTAGAAAATTCAGGTAATTTTATCCTACTATTTAACATATTTTCCTTCTTAACACACAAATTATGTAATAGCAGGAAATAAGATTCAAAATTTCCTGGTATTTAAAACTTGGTTATACCATGGATATATTCTGAAGAACAGCAGCATGTTAATGTAATGCAATTTAAAAAAATGGAGATTAGATGATGAAAACGACTTTTGTTATTTTCATAAGATTAAAAAAAAAATTTGTCTTTCAGATTTTTTCATAGTTCACCTGGCCCTGCATTAAATATTACCAGATTCGAATTATTCAGAAACCTGTTTATTCATGTGCAGTTCTAAATTGGAATATTCTTATGTATTTCCTTGCTTTCCATTCTTATAATAGATCAAGCTATTTATAACAGTCAAAATTGAGACTGTTAATGAGCCTAATAGCTCACATCCAATCCAGTCTAATGGAATTTATATAAATTATAATAGACAAATATGTTTTAATATTTGATTAACTCTAAATGACAATTTCATAATTGATATTTACATGACATGTTAAAAAACATTGCACACACACACACACACACAAGTTGTAATCAGCTTTTCAATCTCCAGCAAATGATAAAAATGTAATGCTTTATGAGGATACTTCCAAAACTTTTCAAAAACAAGTACAGGTAACCCCTGTATAACACGGTACTTCTATAGCACGGATTCACTCTAACACAGTTTGAGAATTGGTACCATCCCCCGTATAACACGGTACTTTTATAGCACGGATTCACTCTGACACGGTTGGAGAAATGGGTAAAACCCTCGTACAACATGAAATGTAATAAATTTTTACATAAGTACTAATAGTTCACAAAAATTATTATTTTCGTGAACTATTAGTACTTCAGTGTGTAAATTTTCTTTTCTCGTCTCCATACACATGGTCCTTCGCGAAAATTGTTTCAATTTTGCCATATCTCGACGCTTCTGGTGTTGCCAGATGTTTTTCCCTTATTCCATAAGTGCTTAACACCATATAAGGAAATTTATAAAGATCTTTTAACTAGAAGCAAGCAATCTAAAATTACATACACTTTTCGCAAAAGGTAAAAGCAAGAATTTGAAAATAATGCAGAAAAATGCTCAGAAAATAACAACTTGCCAAAAATAAAACGCTCTTGGTTAATAGTGTTTTTAGTGATGACAAAGAAAACATTGTTTAATTTATATTAATATGTATCACTTAAGAAAATTTTAATAAAGATATTTAACTTAATTATGAAAATATAGTAGCATGTTTTTTAATTTTTGAAACCTAATCCTCCTTTTTGTACTAGTTCTTTGATTCACATAACACGGCAATTTTTTGGAACATAACTACCGTGTTATACGGGGGTTACCTGTAGATAGAACCAAATAGTTTTTATGTTAGAATTCTACTTAATTCTGTTAACTTATGGTTTTGAATTTTGAAAACTGAATTCATTAATTTTCTATGAGCTTTTAATTTGTAGAAAATTAACAAACTTGATTTTAAAAATTCTGAACTATTAATGGAATTAAACAGGTTTGTGTGTATAACTAGAGAGATTACAATCAGCCTTAATTTTATCTATTGATAAAATGTTCTTCACTTTTATATTCAGATCCGAATAAATCGCCTACTTGTTTGAAATTTTTTTAATCCCAAAATCATAATTTATTGAATAGGTATTAACAAATCTGAATATGATTAATTTATCAGAATTAAATATGAAACTTAAATGAAAAAAAAAAATTTTGGCACCATTTTGAAATCAGAAATTAGACTTATTTGTTAAACATTTTTGACCATTGCTTAGAAGTACATGGAACAGTATTCAAATTCAAAATGAAGAATAGTAACTAAAATTGTTGATACTGGAACAAATTGTTTTTGAGTATTTCATGATTATAACATTAAAATTTCTAAGACAAAAATGTATAGATGTTAAAAAATGGCAAATAATACAATAACTAATTATTGTGAGTTTATTATTAATATATAAGAGAATGTCTATAAATTATGTAATGCTATTTTTATACCATTCTATCCATTGTAACACTGCATAATGCTATGACACTTATCTGTCCTTAATATTATGTAATGCATACCCTGGATCCAACATCTTAACTGTATTAAAGAATAATATACAGCAAAGGGGTACCAAATGTTATGTTTTCTATTTACAAAGCAGTGACATAACAGTACTGTTCATTTTGCAACACTTCAGAAACAATGAGTCCTTTTGTTATTCCACGGTTGAGGCTAGCATTGCATAGCTTTTATAAATATGCCCCACCCCTTTGTAATGCCTTGTAACAATTACATGTACAGTATATTCAACTATCTGTATTTGCATCATGTGATTTATGAACAGCTAATATTCACCATGATGATAATCACATTTATACATAATATATTTTTATAGTTAAATGAAGTAATTTCTTAAACATACTTTTTTTTTTATTTTACCAAATTTTAATGTAGAAGTGTACCTTTAATAACAGAATTTCTAAATACTTAAATAATTTAAATCAATTTATAAAATATAAATGATAATTCAAGATTATCTTAACTAAAAAAATGTTAAAAACAATATTTGTGAAGAACAAAATTATTAGCAATCTTCAAATGTTTTTTTTTAATTATGCATATAATTATGACTAATAATTTTTTTAAAAAAAATACAAAATTCATAATAAAACTTTGTATTTTTCTGTACTATTTTATATTAAATTTTATTACTTCAAAATTATTAGTTATAATAATTGATATCAAATAATTTATACTAACAAATGTTTATAAAAACTTTCAAATCAAATTATTAAAGCAAAGCACAAGTTTGTATTTAAAAAAAAATTTTTTTTGCTTTAGTACTTAACCTATAACTTAAATATACTTGAAGTAGAATTTTTAAAAGAAATGTGTATTGTAGCTTCATTTGAAGCTATTTTACAGGTCAGAATTATTTTAAAATAAAAAAAACTTATTATTTTTAATTACATTAATATTAGTATACATGGAATTTCCATGGTAACATCAGATTATGCAATGAAAATCAGCAAAATTTGCATTATGACCAATAAAAATTTAAAAAGTTCATTAGCAAAACATAACTTATTAAAGAAGTCAAAATTTTACATATATGAATGTATTAAATGTTTTTTGCACTTTTTTCTCCTCATTCTCATTTGTTATGAAGGCTTAAAATATACTTAATTTATTAATATTTGATTATGTTTAAAAATCCTTTTAAGAAGAATCTAAATAAACTGAAGATAACATAGAAAATACTTTTCTATGCATATGTTTATTGTTTTTGATCAATAATCATTGAAAAGCATTTGATATTTCAGAAAATATTTTATTGAAATTCAGATCATTCCAATAAAGAACAGCTTTGAATTAATTTCAATATTTTGGAGTAATTATAATGACAGACTGTCTGACAAAGTATTACAAGTATATCATGATTACAGAAATAGTATTTCAAAACAAATACTGTACATGCTCTTATAAACATCAAGAGATTATTACAGTTTGAGATAATTTGCTTTTTTGCCTAAGCTATTAAATGCCACACAGCTACAACAGTAAATAACAGCTAACTAACTTTCTTGTAGTGTTGTATCTAAGCTTGCCAACTTCTAAAGACTATTCTGAGAATTTTTCATTCCATGAATAAAATTTTTGAGCAATTTGACATCTTTTACTCTCAGCAATATCAAAATGCTAATGCCTATTTTTTATTCCGTTTTAATATATAGCCCAAAAGTTCATTTTGTTGAATAAATAGGAGTGTTCAAAAAGTATCAATCATTAATTTTCCTGCAGAAACAAATAAAGTTCACAACATGTCTGCTGGCTGGGAGATATATGGAATCTCTTTGCTCATGAATGAATTTTTTCCCATTAGTAGTTTATGATTGAATATGTATAGTGAATGCCCATTGCATTTTCATTTGATATGAAATGACTTGAACAGCATTATTGTATCAAACTTTGGTTTCAACTTTGGTATCAAGCTTCTGGCATTCAGAAAAATCAGCAGGCTTTTGGCAACAATGCTATGAGCCCTGCATGAATTAGGATGTGGTATAATTGCTTCAAAGATGGATGTACATTGATGAAGATGTAGCTTTAGGTTCATTTCTTTGGTTTTTATACAATTGTCATTATTGCATATAACATTTTCGATGTCTTCCACATAATAATAGAGAGTAACATTTTGCTAAATTTAAAATCTATATGAAAAAATTTTAGTAAACTAGAAGATTGTTTTAATTTATTGTTTGAGATATAAAACAACCTTCTTTTTTTATGTCAATTTATAAAAGTTTGGGAATTAAATAACACTGTTAAATTAAAAATTTGTTGCAGTTTTTAATAGAATTTTATCATGTGATTTTGATGTGTAGCAATACAGTTAATCTACTAATAAGTTTAAGTAATTTCAATTTCATATGAAGTTATTTTTGAGCAAATAGTCAATACATTTGACTAAATTCTATTCAGAATAATTTGAAAATTTCAAGATTTTCAGATAAATGGTATCAATCATATTTTACTAGAATAAATCTGTTTTGTCATCATCAGTAAGTTATGATGAATTTATTACAATACTATTATAAGCAACATAAAATTAGCATCAGAATTAGAAATCTTAGTTTTTGATTTTTATTAAAGACACGATAGTAGTTACTAGTACAGATACTGCATTTAAAATATATATATATAGTTAAGTTGTCAATTTCTATATCTGTGTTAAAAATGTTGTTTTATATTAATCTAGAATTATTGTTCAGCTTAAATTAAAAAACCTTTGTACATGAATACTGGAACACATATAAATTAACACTCAAAAAACCTTAACAGTCCAGTACTAAATATTTAAATTGAAAACATTTGTTTTCTATTAAATATTTAGTACTGGACTGTTA
Organism: Centruroides sculpturatus; assembly: GCF_000671375.1. Lineage (NCBI taxonomy): Eukaryota > Metazoa > Arthropoda > Arachnida > Scorpiones > Buthidae > Centruroides > Centruroides sculpturatus. The sequence continues at coordinate 307,108 of NW_019384700.1, read as the reverse complement.
AGGTTTTTTGAGTGTTAAATTATTGTTCATATTACTGAACAATTCTAATTTTCAAATGGAAAGTATTAACAAGTATATTAAATGATATTTAATCATTCTAGACCCATAATTTATGTATTGTTTTAATTAATGCAAAAAATAAATACATAAGTAATTTATATATTTCATCCAGTGGTGTGTGGTGACATTTGATGATAGGGAAGCTGTGCCAGCCCTAGATAGAATCATTGGAAGCGCAATACAATGTTTTGGCGTGTATTATCCATGAGCTAAACCGCAAAGTTGGTGCTCTATAAAGAGCATGTGTGAATACATATAATCTGGATGCTTTATGCCATTCAAATATTTTTGCCTTGGAAGCTGTCCCATATCAGACAATACAGCACTTCCATTGGGAATATGCATATATGAATTTATATTCAAATATACAACAGCAATCTTATCATTGTTCTTCACATGTATAGAAATTTGTAATAAAATACATAATGCAGTTATAATAAAATATTAATTTTAAGTACAGTAATTCAAAGTACAGTACATTAAAATATGAAAATAATTGCACAATATGTATTTATATTTTAGAAAATACAAAGAAAACAGTGCTTCCACAGCACACCACTGATTTCATCTCTCTATACCTATTTATGTAGTGATGCATGTAGACTCTGTATACATAAATAAATGGTGTAGACATAAACATTGCATCAGGCTGTATTTTGTATCTATTAACTAATAACTAAATGCAACTATAAAATTAAATGGGAACTACTACTATACTAATCAAGGAACCCTTTTCACTTTCATAAAAAGTTTTGAAACCTGACAATTTTACTGACTATAAATTAAAACAACAATGTTTTAATTTTGTCAGTTTTGTATGTTTAATAATTTATTAAACATACAAAACTCAGAATAATGGAAAAATTATTATTATTAATTCAAACTGGTAATTAATGTAAAAGATTAATTTTTGCAGATGATTTCATTACATGGTAGAAGAATTAAATTTATTTTTGACTTTTTTGCATATAGTTAAAAGACACTCAAATATTTGAATATTGATATCCAACAGGATTATTAAACAGTTTATCCAACAGGAATTACTTTAGTATTCAAATACAAAGAATTGAACACGCGGAAAAGAATCAAATACATAATTTGCCCATCATTAGACTCACAGATATTTTTCTTAAATGTGAATTGTGGAGAGTCTGAGAATAAATCATCTTTTCTTAAGGAATATTAATAATTGAAACTTTAAAATATGTATGAAAAATTTATTTAATTAAACTATTAACTAAAGCTCAAAAACTAGTTTTGTTGTGGAACCCCAAATTTCATTCACAGCACCTTAGTATTCCATGGAACATAAGTTGGAAACTGCTGCAGTAGAGTATATTTATTCAGTAGTGCATTGGTTTAGATCCATGCATCCCAAATCCCCTTCACATGGGGCAAATCCTATCTCAGATCCTATGAAAAATGAAGATGAAAGCATAGTTTAAATTACAAAGTCGTACATCTCAAGATCAGTACAATGTTTTTCATCCAGTTAAAATACTCAAAGGAGAAGTTACTTGATATCATCAATAAAACAAGCACTTGCATGGCTTAACAGTCAAGGCAAAGCAGAAAAGCCTCAGTTTCACCACTTATTTTTTATCATGACCAGCCACTTGTTTCAAATATTTCAACTAGACAAAAATTTTGTACTGATCTACAGCTTACTAGCCTAGTGCAGTGTTTCTGTCCATACAATATATAATTATTTGTATGTTATATTTTTGTGATTAATATAACTGGGCTGCAATTTGAAAAAAATTGTAGATGTATAAATTCCCACTGTTGTTTCTTTTAACCACTCAGCAGTGAGCGACAAATATATTTGTCAAGGGTGATTGTGTGGCAGTGGTGAGGGACATATATATATATATATATATATATTTTTCGCATAAAAAAAATAAATATATATATATTTNCTTTTTGCTTCTAGACCAAGACGAGTAATCTTTTTCAGAGCTGAACTTTTCATTTCTTCATCTTGAACAGTTTCTTTTAAGGATTTTTCTTTAATATTTGTATGTTTATCTTTTGTTGGTGATTTTCTCTCTTTCTTTTTATTACTGTTAATTAAATCTTCTCCAGTGAGATTATATATATATACATCAAATTCTTTTGGGGGTATAACCAAAAACTACTGCGAAAAAAAAAATTCACATAAAAAATGAATTATGTAACAATAAAAAAAGACTTTTCTTTACTAGACATAACTGTTTACAAAATCTTTTTCTGAAACAGTAATGAGAAAAAACACGTGGAAAAATACTCTAAAAATTTTGCATGTTTATTCTCCACTACTAAGGGGTAGCACCATACCTGACTATTCCACTGTTGAAAGGTTAATCTTAAGAACAGAATTAGATAGATGAAATTTGTGACCAGGAAACCTTAGGGGCAGGAGACCCCGATTAACTATAAGAACTTCTGATGCAAACCAGAAGTCATGTTATTACAGTTCAAAAGTTTTCCTCTGAAAACAGTTAATAGATGATTGGCACAACTCTATTGTTAAAGGGAAAAGTATGATGTACAGGGGCAAGACAGTACTAACTTGAGGTGGAAAGCATATATTTTAAATGAAATAAATTATAATAATATGATTAAAAATTGCAGCCCAGCATTGTGACAATGTCACAATAAATAATCTCTCATTACAAGGTATATTCTTCTCAAATTATATTTTCTGTACAAATTATTAAATAGTCATTTTCTCAAAGAAGAGAAAATGACTAATAATTTGCACAAATAATAGTTTTGGCTTTGTAACTTTTACAAAGTCAAAACTATGAAAAATATTTTATATATTAATTTAATTTATAACAAATTTGTCATTAATAAAAAATGATTTAGGACAGTCAGTTTTCAAAGCATTTTCCACCCATTTAGTCTTATATAAAGACATTTTCTCTGATTTGGATGAAAATGATATTTATAGTGTAATTTTGTAAATACAATAAATATTTCTTGTTAAACAAATTAAACTAAATAAACAAATAAAAAATATATGAATACTTATTTCCATTTATTTGTCACATTTAGCAACATTGAGATAAATTAGTAACTGCGGCCAAATAAAGTATAATATTTTGCCGGATTTCTGCAATGCGGGTAAATACATTTTGTATTAAAATCTAACAAACCTGGTTGGTTAAATGGTATACAGAGACTTTTTGCACCCATGGAAGGTGTTCCGGCATCTTGGTGCATATCAGCATCTTTGGCACTATCTTTTTTAATATTATCTTCACAATTAATTTCACCACAGAATGGACTTTGAATGATACATTTATTGTCTAATTTATGTAAGAATTCATCCCATTGATAAGCAACAGTGAGATGATCTTCTAAATCTTTCTTTGCTCTGTTAAAAAGATCAGACTGTATCTCTTCCAGAAGTGATTTTATCTTATCAACTGCATTTTCTAGTGATACAGTAATTTTATCTCCAGTATTTCGGCACACTGCCACAAACTGCTTTTGTTTAACATCTCTTGGACCTAGTTCAATTCTTATTGGCACACCTTTTAACTCCCAATGATTGTACTTCCAACCAGGAGAATAATTTTCACGATAATCACCTTTAACTCTAATTCCTGATGACGACAACTTTTCTTCCAGATCCTTACATTTATTTATTAAATCAAATTTATCTTCTTCGCCAAGATTAGCAGTTATACCACATGGAACAATCACTATTTGAAAAGCTGCAATTCTGGGAGGAAGAACTAAACCCTTGTTATCACCATGAATCATAATCATGACACCAATTGTACGAGTTGTAAGTCCCCAGGAATTCTGATACACAAATTTCTTTTCATTAGTTTCAGGATCTTCAAAAGTTATTTCAAACATTTTTGAGAAATTCTGACCAAGAAAATGAGAAGTACCACCCTGAATGGCTCTTCCACTGGCAGATATATATGCTTCTACAGTTGTTGTAAAATCTCCTCCAGCAAATTTTTCTTTTTCTGTTTTCTTTCCACGAATGACGGGAATAGCAAGAAGTTTCTCATAAACATCAGCATACATCTCTAGAATGGTGTGGACCTCTTCAATTGCTTCTTTTTCAGTTGCAAAGGCTGAATGTCCTTCTTGCCATAAAATCTCCCTGGTACGTAAAAATGGCTGAGGATGTTTAAATTCCCATCGAACAATATTACACCACTGATTTAGTTGAAGAGGAAGGTCTCTGTGAGATTTAATCCACTTTGCATAAGATGGATACATGACAGTTTCACTAGTTGGTCGGATAGCTATAGGTTCGGCCAAATCACTATCTCCTGACTTTGTTACCCATGCAACTTCTGGTGCAAAATCTGCAATGTGTGTTTTTTCTTTTTCTAGAGCATGTGAGGAAACAAATATGGGAAAATAACAATTCTGAACTCCAAGTTTTTTAATTCTGCCATCAAAATATTCTTTGATATTCTCCCAAATAGCAAAGGCCCAAGGTCTCAAAATATAACAACCGCTCACATCATAATATTCAATTAATTCCGCTTTTGTGATAATTTGCGAATACCAATCAGCAAGGTTCTCTTCTCTTTTTGCTTCTAGACCAAGACGAGTAATCTTTTTCAGAGCTGAACTTTTCATTTCTTCATCTTGAACAGTTTCTTTTAAGGATTTTTCTTTAATATTTGTATGTTTATCTTTTGTTGGTGATTTTCTCTCTTTCTTTTTATTACTGTTAATTAAATCTTCTCCAGTGAGATTTTGATATTCCGATTTTAATTTTAATAAAACTGCAACTTCAGCATCTATTTCAGATTTAGCAGCTTTACTATTTTTTAAATTCTTGACTTTTTCTCCTTGAGTATCAATTTTATTTTTTAATTCGATTGCTGCAGGGTGACTAACATCAGTTCTTTTATTCCCTTCTACAGATTTTTCAAATATAGTATCTTTGTTCTTTATACTTTTTTCTCCCTGTTCCTTACTATTCACATTTAAATTAACAGCAGTATTTTCTGTTGTATTGGCATTTTTAGTTTGACTTGGGTTCTGATTTATCGGTTTCCACTCTTTACCAGTAAGTGCTTTGAATTTTTCTTTTAAATTTAATAGTAGTTTAATTTCTGGATCAAGAACATCTTTGCTTTGTTTTTCAGACTTCATTTTTCTAATTTTGTCTCCCTGTAATTTTATTTGATTATTCAATTCATTTTCAGAAAGTTGTGATGCATCTTTTTGTTCACTTTTATCTTGTTTTTCATTTTTTGCTTGATCTGCAGTATGTGGCTTCCACTCTTTTCCAGTAAGAGCTTTATAAGAAGCTTTCAAACTTAATAACAGTTTAATTTCTGGATCTAAAATACTTTTGTCTGTTTTATCTGCTTTCATTTTTCTAATTTTGTCTCCTTGGGATAAAATTTGATTATTGAGTTCAGTTTCATCATGATTTGTTTGTTCTGCAATATTTTTTACTTGAGTTTTATTTTGATCATTATTTGATGGTTTCCATTCTTTACCAGTAAGATTTTTATACTGTGATTTCAATTTTAATAGATGATCTACCTCTTTGCTAATTTTGTCTTTATCCATTTTCTCAGATTTCATAGATCTTACTAAGTTTCCTTGTTGCTTAATTTGTTCATTCAACTCTTCTACAGAAATCTGGCTTATTGTAACTTTTGGTTCATCTTGTGGAGACTTTTCAGCTGATTTTCCTTTTGATCTCTGCAATTGTTCTTTTTCACTTTCAGTTTTACCTCTCTTTTGGATTACTTCTTTTGGAAGAATATTTGTATCCTTGGAACCATCTGGAATTGAAATCAATACTAAAGGACTTTCTCGTCCAATATGACGTATTGTACTTGGATCATAAGGTTGATCACATATAAAAAATCCTTTTCTCTGTAACTGAATTATATCAGATTTTTTTAAAGTGGAAAGTTCAGCATCACCTAACATATTCACCTCTATTCTAGTATTTTCTGCAACATAATTTTTGAAATCTTCATCTTTTCCTAAAATTGGTTTAGAAATTATGTGGTCAAAATAAATGCACACACAGGGAACTAATGATACTTCTTCAGTTTCTGCAACCCATGTCACTTTTAATGTCTTTTTATAATCTTTATTTTCTAAGTTTTGTTCAGCTTTAATTCTCTTTATTCCCTTTGCATCTTTTTCAATAGATTTAATCAATAAATTACCCCAATTTATAAAAGTCACATTTTCTCCTTCTTTCATTGCTTCAGCATCAGATTTGTCAATTAGTAATTTTGATCCAATCCAAATAGTTTTTGTACCAATTTCAGGATTTTTTGGATGTTTTGCTACAGTTAATGGCTCTTCTTTAGTTATACCATCTACAATTACTTCTACTGCTCCATTCTTTTCAACAGCTGAATATCTTGGTGCAATAGGATCAATTACTTTTTTATTAAAGGCCCATATTTTGTCCCAATCCATTACTACCACAGAACGTGAAGAACCCTGTGCAACAATAAACTGTTTCAGACCTTCTACAGTCATTCCTCTTCTTAAAACACCTCTTACAGTTGGCATTCGTGGATCTTCCCAGCTTTCTACAATTTTATTCTCAACAAACCATGTAAGCTTCCTTTTAGAGAGAACAGTGTTCATCATATTAAGACGAGAATACTCATAAATATGTGGTTTTCGTAATCCAAGAGCATTTATGATCCAAAAATATTGATCATCTCTGTCATGATATTCTGTAGTTCTGAGAGCATGAGTGACATCTTCTATGCTATCTACAATAGGACATGCAAAATCATAAGTAGGATAGACTTTATATTTGTTTCCAGTGCGTGGATGAATTTCATTCTTGCATCGAAATAATGTGGGGTCTCGCATGCAGCCATTATCCGAAGTCATGTCAATTTTTGCTCTAACACAACAACGTTGACCATATTCCGTACCTTTCTTCATTTCTTCCCACATTTTTAAGTTGCTTTCAACAGTATTATTTCTGCATCTTGATTCTTTTCTTTGTTCTCTCTCCATCTTCATTATTTCTGGATCCGTGTCATCGACATAAGCTTTTCCATTTTTTATGAGTTCTTCACATTTTGAAAGTATTAATTCAAAATAATCAGAAGTATAAGAAAATCTATCTGGTTTAATTTGAAGTAATTCAACATCTTCTAAAATGACTTTCTCAAAATCTTCTTTTTCTTTAGCTGGATTTGTGTCATCAAATCGCATAATTAACTTTCCTTTAAAACTCTGCTGATAATACTGATTTAACAAAGCCGCCTTGGCGTGACCAATATGTAAATATCCACTGGCTTCAGGAGGGAACCGTACAACTACTTTACCCATTTCCGCGCCAGGTAAATCTACGAATTTTCCTTCTTCCTTAGGTAGAGATTTGCTTTGCGACGATTCTTTATCTTTTTTACCCATTTCCACTACTTTTAAATTCTTGCAAACGTCGGGCGGAAGATTTCGTAAAGACAAAACGACTTGCTGAAGACTTGATATATAATTATACCATCTGGAAACATTTACAGGGGCATTACCGCCATTCAGAGCACCATGCCACTTTATATTTTTATACAGTTCACTCCAAATAGCTAAATCTGCTAATGAAATAGCCTGACCTACTAAGTAAGTAACAGAAGAGAGGATTTTATCCAAATAAATTATAATGGTTTCATATTGAGGCGGTTCTTTTAAATTACTGATTCAAAATGATAACTAATGATCAACTTCTGTTCTCTCCAATAATGTTTTACCATAGAGATATTTCTTGGGTTCTAGACGACTTAAATATCGTAAAATTGAATTGGAATCCGAGAAACTAGGACCATTTTTGGTTTCCAGATGTGTCGATTCTGTCCATTCTATCTTCAGCTTCAGATCGGGTTGCACGAATTCCACAGCAATTACGATACTCAGCGGAGGATTAGATCTACTACAATTCAATTTTATCATGTTACAAACTTTAAATCAAGCACAATCAGAGAAAACACTATAAAGCAAATCTGAATCACGATCACACCGGGTGTTGTGACGTCACACCATATTTGATGACGTATTATCCTAGAAATATAACGTTTTTATTTATTTTTTCGCGTTATGTAAAAATAAAATTAAAATTTTCTAATTATCATATCGAAATCGTTTATTTGTAATAATAAAAACAGATTATTTTAAGATAAATGTAAAATATATTTTTAGATTTTGTGTGTACATGTTGCCAGCTAAAATAATGCAAGTTGCTCTGATCTTGCGTCATTTTTCTTTTACGTAATAATTTTCATTCAAATATTTTACGCCCAGAAATATTAAAAGTTTCATATTAATTAGTAAAATTATATTAATTAAATTAATATTATTTTCTTAGTAATATTTGTTAATAATAAATGTATACAAATCCATCCATAATGCCGCAATTTTAAACTTAATGAACGGAATTCTATATTAACTTAAATAAAATGCTATTTTGATGCTTTTGTGATTTTAGATAAAATCACGGTAGAATATAATACGCCGTATAAAATACATAAACTTTATATTATGTTTAATCTTTTTAGATTTAAAAGGATAATAGAAAGCATTCATCGTTTTACTTCACGTCGAAGCGGAATTTTCGAATCAGAGCTTTCATGGAAGCGCTGTATCGGAATTTCCGTTATGGGAAGAATGCTGCAATAAAAGCAGTAAATTGAATAATCTCGAGAAGAGTCTAGATATAAAAGAGTGTCTTGTTTTTAACTCTCCTCTCCCTGTGAGCACTAAGATGACGTTATAGCTTCGCCCAGGTCTGCAATGGGGCGGCCGGGTGACGAGGGATGGCTCCAACATATCTGGACGGACCCAGGTCCGTCCAGATATGTTGAAAAATCGAAGAATATGTTGACGAAGAAATCGAAGAAATCCAGAATATGTTGACGAATCGAAAAACCGACGGACCCAGGTCCGTCGGTTTTTCGATTCGTCCAGATTCGATCCCTGATGCAGGCTGGATCGAGGAGGAGAACAGAAACTTGCACAACATACTAACTATGCCCTGTGCTGAAATAAACGTACACGACATTCGCTACGCTGTTAACAGAACACACAACTGGAAGACACCTGGTGTAGACAACATTCACAATTTCTGGTACAAAAAGTTTACATCACTGCACCAGGAACTAGCTAAACATCTAACACACATCATCATCAATCCACAAGACATGCCAAAATTTCTTACTCNGCAATGATCAGCATTTTAGTGAATACCTCATTTTCGATGGCCGGGCGGTCGAGGTGACATCCTACCGCTCTGCGGGACCTGGGTTCAAATCCGAACATGTCGAAATATCCCCGGGGTGAGCTGTCCGGATATGTTGGTCTCTGTCCTCACCACCCGGCTACTCCATTGTGGGTCTTGCCAAATCTATAATGGACTTGCTGAAAGAAGCCATCTAAGTGTCCACAGGGCAAAAAGAGTTTAAAAAAAAAAATACCCTGTTTTTCCCTTTGGTTGGCCAGTGGTATAAAGATGAAGATAAATGAAATTTTAAGAGATATTTTATTATTCAAGATTCTAAAATATTTAATGTTTCTGCAACGCATCTGAGGCACTCTTGTGGCACGTGGGTTGGGAAACACTGCTTTTTAGATGATTAAAATAGTTTTTGATTATAATACTAATTATTTAAAAGTTTCTAAGATGAATATAATGCTTTTTCGTTTTAATATTTTGAAAATTTATAATGTATAATTTTAATAAAAATATAATTCTTTAAAAGCAAAAATACATTAACTCTGCATGAATAAGTGTTTTATTATTATGGTAGGAATGTTTAAAGATTTTATTTTTTCAATCTGGAAAATGCAATCCAATAAAATTTTGAACTTTGGTAATTATAAAGTTGTATTCCAAATTTAGCAGAGTTTAAGAATTTAAAAATAATTTCAAAATAATCATCAATTAAAATGACATGAATATCCTAAGTATCATAAAAAGATGATTGAATATGTGAAAAATGTGCTAAGTTTTGTTTATATCTATATTATGCAAAGATATTTTTATTGATTTACTATTATACAAATAAACAGTTATCTACTTAACTGTGCTCTACAAAAGTTTTTACTATTTTAGTTATTGAAAAAATGATTTTTACTATTTTAGTTATTGAAAAAATGATTTGAACAATAAATTTATGATATTTAATTTTCTAAAATTTTTATTCTAATTTGAATTTCTTTAGGAAAATTGCTTGAAAGGAATTGTGGTATTTAGATTAATACAACAATTTAATACAGAATAGTTTCTAATGTTTTGAACTATAACTTTATATCAAAACTATTCTAAATGACGATTAATAACATAATTTCTTTCAAGTAATAGCTTCAAAATATATATATTTTAAAGTATTTTTATTAATATATTTATTGTAAGTGAATAGCAAAAATATAATTTTTTAAAATTTTGTAATAAAATGCTGTTTTCAGTAATGATAATGATTTCTTAGAGAATATGAAATTCAAAATTTGAAGAATGACTTTCAGCAAATTAATTAAAATAATGAATAATATGAAAATGATTTTCTTCAAAATCTGTTTGAACTAAGTTTCAAAATAAGTGATAAAATTCAATCCTAAATATAGAATTTTGATGTTATCACAGTCTGATGTTTATTTTTTACTTTATTTTAATTTCTTTTGATTTTATATAAAGATTTTTTAAATTTTAAATAATCAAATAATTATCTTAAAAATGCTGAAAAGTTCAAGGGATCATTATTAGATTATTAGATTAAATGTTTTTCAAGACTATTCATGTATCATTAGATCCTTAACAAAATTCTTAAAGCTAACAATATTGTGTAGTACTTTTGTTAAGGCTTAATACATAGCAAAACATATATATTGTATCTGAATAGAAAGTGTGTTTTCAAGATTATAGGATATCCACCATAAAGGTTAAAAAAAATAAATGCTATTTTCAGTTTTATCGATATTTTAAAATACAAAAACATTTTAAAAGAAGTATTAAAATAACTTTTTTCATCTTATTGTAGAGTTAAGTACAGCTTTGAAAACGTTTTTTGTTTTTATTTAAAAAAATGATTTTAAAATGTTTTCTTTGAACAAAATTATTATTTAATATTATATAGTTTTAATTAAAAATTAAAGTTATAAAGTTTATTTTTAGGGAAAAGGATTTGGATGAAGTTCTCCAAACACACACAGTATTTGTTAATGTCTCAAAAGGACAAGTTGCTAAGAAAGAAGATCTTATTAGAGATTTTGGTACTGATAATCAAACAGAAATTTGCAAAGAGGCAAGTAAATTTGATAAAATGTAAGATTGCAATAAAAAAGAAATTACAGGAGAGCATCAATTATCCAAATACCTATCAACTGAAACATCGGTTAACTGAAAGCGTTCCAGTCAGCAAATTCAAATTTCTGCTAGTGCTATGGCACTGCAATATTTGGCTATGTCTTGGGCTACTCCAATATTATTTTTGTTGGTGAGCATGTTTTAACTGGCAGCTCTGGCATGACCATATTATATCATTAAAAATTATTTCTTTATTCTGCACAAACAAAATAAACATTTTGAAAAAACAAAAATAAAATATATTTTGGAAGTTAATCTACCATCAAAAATGTTCTGATTCATACATGTTGAGAGGGTACTTAAGGATGCACCAGTACTTGAACGAGGCTTTTTTCCCCCCATCATGAGCTATATTCTAGGACCTTGCATCGTGAGTGGTGTGTTTTGCTTCAGCTCATAGGAGAATATAGCCCAAGCAGCTGACATCTCCAGATAAACCCAAGAAAAAGAAAGAGTTTTGCTTGTTTTGTCTGGTGTTTTTCTGAGGACTGTGTCGTTATTGCTTTGGATTTTGTAATTGATCACGTGAAGTATCTGAAGATTATTAAATATGTCGATTTTCACTCCAACAAACCAGATTAGGCTGACGAATGTCGCGGTGGTGAGGATAAAGAAGAAAGGAAAACGATACGAGATCGCTTGCTATAAGAATAAAGTCATGAATTGGAGAATGAAAGTGTTGGTATTTTTGGTTTTCTTAAATTTAAATTGACATATCCTTGTGATTTTATAGGTAAAATATTAATGTCGTGCCAATATAAAATTCAGTTTAAGTGTAGTTTAAGAACGAATATCTTATCTATTCGAATTCAAAGTAGTACACGTGTATGACGTGTACATAAGAGGTAATACCAATTTTAAAAGATGATTTTTTATAGCAGATGATGATTTTGGCCTTCTTTAGCGGCCTGCCTTGGGTTATCCAATGAAAAAGCAAAAACAACTACAGTAGAAGATAAAAAACTGTGTTCCAATTTATAATGTTCTGTAGCTTTAAAAGGTGTTCTAACATAAAATGTTCTATTTATAATACTTATATATTTATTAAATAATTTAAAAAAGGTTATATAAAATTTTATTTATAATACAATTTATAAATGCTCCAAAGAGTTGATATATTGGCATGGGCGTGGATAGACTCGTGTGATTTTGCAAAGGAAATATGCTGATGCTGCAAATTTTGCAATGATCAGCATTTTAGTGAATACCTCATTTTCGATGGCCGGGCGGTCGAGGTGACATCCTACCGCTCTGCGGGACCTGGGTTCAAATCCGAACATGTCGAAATATCCCCGGGGTGAGCTGTCCGGATATGTTGGTCTCTGTCCTCACCACCCGGCTACTCCATTGTGGGTCTTGCCAAATCTATAATGGACTTGCTGAAAGAAGCCATCTAAGTGTCCACAGGGCAAAAAGAGTTTAAAAAAAAAAATACCCTGTTTTTCCCTTTGGTTGGCCAGTGGTATAAAGATGAAGATAAATGAAATTTTAAGAGATATTTTATTATTCAAGATTCTAAAATATTTAATGTTTCTGCAACGCATCTGAGGCACTCTTGTGGCACGTGGGTTGGGAAACACTGCTTTTTAGATGATTAAAATAGTTTTTGATTATAATACTAATTATTTAAAAGTTTCTAAGATGAATATAATGCTTTTTCGTTTTAATATTTTGAAAATTTATAATGTATAATTTTAATAAAAATATAATTCTTTAAAAGCAAAAATACATTAACTCTGCATGAATAAGTGTTTTATTATTATGGTAGGAATGTTTAAAGATTTTATTTTTTCAATCTGGAAAATGCAATCCAATAAAATTTTGAACTTTGGTAATTATAAAGTTGTATTCCAAATTTAGCAGAGTTTAAGAATTTAAAAATAATTTCAAAATAATCATCAATTAAAATGACATGAATATCCTAAGTATCATAAAAAGATGATTGAATATGTGAAAAATGTGCTAAGTTTTGTTTATATCTATATTATGCAAAGATATTTTTATTGATTTACTATTATACAAATAAACAGTTATCTACTTAACTGTGCTCTACAAAAGTTTTTACTATTTTAGTTATTGAAAAAATGATTTTTACTATTTTAGTTATTGAAAAAATGATTTGAACAATAAATTTATGATATTTAATTTTCTAAAATTTTTATTCTAATTTGAATTTCTTTAGGAAAATTGCTTGAAAGGAATTGTGGTATTTAGATTAATACAACAATTTAATACAGAATAGTTTCTAATGTTTTGAACTATAACTTTATATCAAAACTATTCTAAATGACGATTAATAACATAATTTCTTTCAAGTAATAGCTTCAAAATATATATATTTTAAAGTATTTTTATTAATATATTTATTGTAAGTGAATAGCAAAAATATAATTTTTTAAAATTTTGTAATAAAATGCTGTTTTCAGTAATGATAATGATTTCTTAGAGAATATGAAATTCAAAATTTGAAGAATGACTTTCAGCAAATTAATTAAAATAATGAATAATATGAAAATGATTTTCTTCAAAATCTGTTTGAACTAAGTTTCAAAATAAGTGATAAAATTCAATCCTAAATATAGAATTTTGATGTTATCACAGTCTGATGTTTATTTTTTACTTTATTTTAATTTCTTTTGATTTTATATAAAGATTTTTTAAATTTTAAATAATCAAATAATTATCTTAAAAATGCTGAAAAGTTCAAGGGATCATTATTAGATTATTAGATTAAATGTTTTTCAAGACTATTCATGTATCATTAGATCCTTAACAAAATTCTTAAAGCTAACAATATTGTGTAGTACTTTTGTTAAGGCTTAATACATAGCAAAACATATATATTGTATCTGAATAGAAAGTGTGTTTTCAAGATTATAGGATATCCACCATAAAGGTTAAAAAAAATAAATGCTATTTTCAGTTTTATCGATATTTTAAAATACAAAAACATTTTAAAAGAAGTATTAAAATAACTTTTTTCATCTTATTGTAGAGTTAAGTACAGCTTTGAAAACGTTTTTTGTTTTTATTTAAAAAAATGATTTTAAAATGTTTTCTTTGAACAAAATTATTATTTAATATTATATAGTTTTAATTAAAAATTAAAGTTATAAAGTTTATTTTTAGGGAAAAGGATTTGGATGAAGTTCTCCAAACACACACAGTATTTGTTAATGTCTCAAAAGGACAAGTTGCTAAGAAAGAAGATCTTATTAGAGATTTTGGTACTGATAATCAAACAGAAATTTGCAAAGAGGCAAGTAAATTTGATAAAATGTAAGATTGCAATAAAAAAGAAATTACAGGAGAGCATCAATTATCCAAATACCTATCAACTGAAACATCGGTTAACTGAAAGCGTTCCAGTCAGCAAATTCAAATTTCTGCTAGTGCTATGGCACTGCAATATTTGGCTATGTCTTGGGCTACTCCAATATTATTTTTGTTGGTGAGCATGTTTTAACTGGCAGCTCTGGCATGACCATATTATATCATTAAAAATTATTTCTTTATTCTGCACAAACAAAATAAACATTTTGAAAAAACAAAAATAAAATATATTTTGGAAGTTAATCTACCATCAAAAATGTTCTGATTCATACATGTTGAGAGGGTACTTAAGGATGCACCAGTACTTGAACGAGGCTTTTTTCCCCCCATCATGAGCTATATTCTAGGACCTTGCACTGTGAGTGCTGTGTTTTGCTTCAGCTCGTCAGTGAATATAGCCCAAGCAGCTGACATCTCCAGATGAACCCAAGAAAAAGAAAGAGTTTTGCTTGTTTTGTCTGGTGTTTTTCTGAGGACTGTGTCAGGACGTGTCGTGCTGAATAGGAACGTTTTTGATACTGGATTAACTTCCAAAATATATATTTTTTAAAATATTTTTCAATATATTTATTTTGTTTGTGCAAAATAAAGAAATAATTTTTAACGATACAACACTATTATTATTTTAAAAATATTTTTGTTAGTCTTAACATTTCATTAGTCCGAAGTGACACACAATGGAGAAAAATTTCAATGGGGGATAGGTTAATATATTTTTTCATATATGATCAGTTATCTGAATTGCTTTGGATAATCGATGCTCTACTGTACATAGTGTTACCATCCATCCAATTTTCACCTGGACAGTTCAGGAATCGACTCACTGTCTGGGTGAACTATTAATTTTGTCCGGGAATATCGTGAGCAACCTTGTCGACTTTTTTTTTTTCGATTGTACGATTCATATTCGTACACATTTCCAATATTCAATAGAGCTAAGTCATCTGTAGTTGTTCTTTCTTAATTTAGGTTAATTACATTACTCCTACCCAAGTGTTCCTAGTCCCTAACTGTAACTGATTTAGAACTGGCATGCACTGCACGTTATTCTTCACATTGCAAAATGACATTGCATGCGTCAGGAACTTCTGTTTGAACAAACCTCACATGCCGTCCAGGTCAGTGATTTTGAAAAGGTGGCAACACTAACTGTACATTATATAATTGAAATGTATAATTTAGAAGTATAATAATCCACGAAAACCTTTCTGTACAAGTGTTATGTTCTTAACTACTCCACAAACGCTTTCGACCTCCACTGAGGTCTGCTTCAGGTGGTGACTGACCGTGTTTCTTTTATTATTTATTATTACTTATTTAATATTATTATTACGTTATTATTACTCAACGAAGTGTTAAGTTGTTGGAAGTCATTTTGTTTTAGAAGTATAGCATGAAAAACTAATCATTTAAAATAAAAAACTATAAATGCTTCCAGCATTTTATTAAAAGTATTTATTTACTTTATAATGTCCTTAAGTTTTAATGAAAACTAATGAGAAAACAACTCCAAGTTTTTTAAAAATAACAAAAAACAAACTGTTTTGTTGGAGTTTACCTTTATTTACCAATTACTCTAGCACTGGTTGGCAATCAAGTCCATCATCAGGAGACAGCTACTAAGTTATAATGAAAACAATTTATAAACATGTAACTAGAAATAAAGAAAATAAATAAAACATTGTATTTTAAAGTAATCAAAAAAATGTAAAAAGAAATAATTCATACAGTGAAGCTAACCTAGAATTTATAATAAAACGTTTCTGCTTCTGACACAATAAAGTGCTATAAATTAAGACACTTGGCGGTTTTTCTCATCTTTATTCAGTTGATACGTATGAAAAATTTATGCATTTTGAGCTCCTAAGCCCCTCTTCAGCCAACTAAAATATTAAAAAAGGATACAACACATATATAGAAAAAATACACAAGTTTTGTAAAGTTTATAAAATTATCGTGGTCAAAAACATACCTAAGCATACAAGTTTTATAAATTAAAGTGACATCAGCTTATTCTTAATACTTTCAGCCAACTAAAATGTTAAAAGAGTATACAATACATATATATAAAATTATACAAAAGTTTTTCAGAAATTATAAAACTATCTTGATCTAAAACATACTTTGGATACAACTACTAAAGTGGTACACAATTGATTATACTTTCCACTCATAAATCTGTTCTGTTTCTTTCGATACACATTCACAAATTTACATATTTACATATCTGACATCTATTGCAATTTTACAGCTGTATATGGATTGGTAATTTATTTAACATTTTAATATTTAATATTATAAATTATTACATGGACCTCAGTAATAATACAATATCTCAAAGTTGGTAAACATGATTAACAATTAATATAAATTTACATATTATCTGCCATCTATTACAATTTTACAGTTGTATACTATTGTTAATTTATTTAACAGTTCAATATTTATTATTATAAATTAGCTCATTGATTACAATAATAACACAATTTTGAAGTTGGTGAATTAATATAAAATTTTTAACCAATTTTCACTTAGAGATGCTACGATTTTTATTTATACTATTTTGATTTTTGATTATTTCTATACTTTCTTTAAGGTTTCTTTTATATGTATCTTTTTCTCTGTGTAAAATATCTATATTATTTTTATCTATATTACAGTTATTTAAAAGATAGTGTTCATGAAAGGTGGAATTTAATCTTCGATATTTCAAATCAGCTGTGTGTTGTTTCAGTCTTACTTTAACTTTACATTTAGTTTCACCAATATAAAATTTAGTATTTTGACATGTGCATGGGATTTTATAAACTATGTTTTTGCTTTCTTCCTTTGTTATACAGTAGAACCTCAAACTCGGCCTAATGTGGACCGAAGGGTGGCCGAGTTTGTGAAAATGCCGGGTTATCGGGAATGGGGTTAAAAAAGAATAAGTATGCGTGATTCCTCAGAAAATACTGTACTGTACTTGTATGAATTGTTTGCTTGAGAATACAACAGAGAATAAACTGCCCAAATACCCTTAAACAAAGGAAAAGTACGTACTTTATGAAGGCATAGAGCCTTTACTACATGAAAATGAAAATTAATGAATACACTGTGTACAGTAATTTACCTGATAAGACAGACCTCAGAAAAATACTTTATGAGAGCTTTTATACTTTTATAAAGCTGTCTATAATGAAAATTAACTAAGGATTTTTTTGCCCTGCCAGGGTGTGGCCGAGTTATCCGGAGTGCCGGGTTATCGTGAGCCGAGTTTTCGAGGTTCTACTGTATTTGTTTTTCTAACATTTTTTGCACTTAATCTAGAGAGTAGCTTATCATGTCTGTACTAGTTTTACATTAATTTTTTTGACTTCTTTATTAACTTCCTCGTACAAGCCTCTTATGTGTGAGAAACGAATGTATTTTATGTCTGTTTGTTTAGGATCTGTTTTTATTTTCTTATCAATTTTTTTGGCTATTTCTTTTTCCCAAGTGCTAAGAATTCTGTTTGGGTATGCTGAAAGAATAAATTTTTTCTTTATTATATTTAGATGTTCAATTTGCTTGGTATTTATACTAGTTCTATTTTTGATCTTAGGGTATTCCATATTAAATATATTTTGTTTTATATGAAGTGGTATGTTAGAATTATAGTAATATTAGAATTCGAACCATTTAAAAAGCTATGTTCAATAAATACTACAGTTAACTATAATTCTGTTCACCCTCTTTGAAGCTTAATAACGCCTGTGTTTTTTATCGAAAATTTCTGAAATTTTGCAGGGAGGTTTGTTTATTAGAGAGATTGATGCTATTAAATTTTGTTGATTTAAAGGTCAAATGTATCTCCAGGAGGATGATCTTACTTGTTATTAGCATTTACAATTTTTTATAAAACTCATCCTTACCCCAAAAATTAAGCTTTTTGCCATTTTATAATAGTTGATATTTTATTTAAAAAACTTTAACAGATGGCACCACCAGATGTTGCTGGGAAAGTTACACAACTCATTGCTGGACTATTTAAATTAGCTTTTCTGTGATTTGTTGAAATGAAATGTTCAATAATTTTCTTTTCCACATCTATTCAACATTGCATATTAGTTTGTAATTTAGTTTTTAATTCTAGTCATTGAAAAATATGAATTAAATACTTTAGTACAGTAGACCCCCTATAACACGGGTTCCTATAATTACAATTCCTATAAGACGGCGAAAAAATTGCGATGGTATCCGTACAAACCTGGTAAAAAAAACTCCTATAATTCGGTAAAACGTCATCAGCCGAACTACTTTCCGCCATCCAGCGCCATACTACGGAGAATTTAGGCGGGTAAATTGAGTTTACTATCGTCTGTACAGTATTATATATAAATTAGGTACTGTACATATAATTATATATTAATTATATATAAATTAGGTACTGTATATATATTATTAGGTACTGATTATATATTAACTTAATTTATTGTAACTTTATTATAATTATATATATATACTTTCTGCCATCCAGCGCCATGCTACGGAGTTTAGGCGAGTAAGTTGTTTATTGTCGTCTGTACAGTATGTAAATTAGGTACCGTAAGTCTAATACAATACTGTACTTTTATACATTTCTTGTGAAAGAAACATTTCTTATTCAACGGCCATAAAAATTATTTATATTAATGATGTCTCCAAAGTTCAATGAAGTTTTCGCAGAAAAATAACTTATCAGAAATCGCAGCCGCGGTTTGGTGCGTTGCTCCGCGACGAAAACAAGCTTGAGCAATGGTGACGTCGAATGGTGCACACTCGGTAAGTAATCGTACAATTTTTTGTTTATAGCGGAGTTTATACTGATTATTCCCAAAAAAATATACGTATTTTGGAAATGTTGAGTCAAATTTGTCTAGAATCGATTAATTTTATGGAAGGAAACTTTTCAAACAGCTGTAGTCCGTAAACTTCACATGTGTCGGGCTGTGATTGGTAAGGACTCGTAAGAAATCGATTCATAAAGAACAGAACATATCTACCGTGTTATAGGGGGGTCGACTGTAGTATTAACATTGCTGTTATTTGGATTTATCAAATCTTTGCTTATTAATCTTTGTGTTCATCAGTTCAACATTAAAATAATGATTTATACTTTTTGTTGTTGTTGCAGTTCAAAGTTCTAACTTACTAATCATAGGTCTGAAAAATTCACTTGTATTAAATTAAAATAAAACTTGGTAGAAGACAAGACCTAATTTTTGTTTTATTCTTGGTTATTTTCTTTTAATAATTGCATAAAATTTTATTTGAAAAAATTGAGAGTTAAAAATTAAGTTAATTAAATTAGTATAAAATTGATTTAAGATTTGAAATATTGTTTGTAGATTTTGTCAAAGGGAGAACTTCAAGTATCAGAAAAGGAAAGACAAACACAATTAGAATCTATGTTTCGTGATATTGCTACAATTGTTGCAGACAAATGTATTAATCCTGAAACTAAGAGACCATATACTGTGAGCATTATTGAAAAGTGTATGAAGGAAATCCATTTTTCTGTTAAGCCCAACAAAGGTACTAAGCAACAGGTAAATTCAAGAAATTTTTGAAATTTTTAATAAATATAATAATTATTTAAAATTTTAAATTGTAGAACAGAATTTTGTAATTTAAATGTAACTTTAGATATTACAAAATTGTATGAGTATAATTTAATAGGACTAAACACTCAACATAGGCATTGGAAGTAATTAAGAAGCTTCAAGAGAAAATACAGATTGAAAGATCTCAGATGAAATTGAGAGTTTTCATTCCTGCTGGAAAAAATTTTAGAAGTAGAATTAAGGATCTTGCTTCTACAATTGAAAATGAAAGTATGGAAGATGGAAACTTTGAAATGGTAAAAATAATTTACAATATTTTTCAATCAAATATAGTGCATTAATTTATAGTTTATAATGTTTGCTAAAAATATATATTTTAATGTTTTAGCAATCAAAGGAAACACTCAAAACTAATAATTATTTCTATTTTTACATGCTTACATTAATGATCAATTATTATACATATCTTTAAAAATGTGATTTATATTTTTTTTTATTTGAACAGCCTAATTACTTCACATTAACATTAATCAAAATCATTGTGAAATTTATAACAGGACAAAGTGGCTAGTTTTCTTTATTATTGCTGTACAAGAAAGTATAGACATGATGGTTCTTAGGAGAAATTGGTCATTAGATAATGTTATATTATTAGTAAAATGAGTACAGTATGCAAATGTTAATTTGGCTTTCCTCATATAAGAATAGCTACAACAAAAATAAATAACACTGGTTACCAAAACCAAACATCAAGTTTGTCAGATAAAGGATAAACTTAAATTCATATGTAAAACTCTTGAATATTCTGTTAAAAAATACTGAATAATCAGCTCAGTTAATGAGAACTAAAATTTTTACAAGTAAAAAAAAAAAAAGATTTCATTACAATTTACCCTAAGTATACATATTTCCATACCAGTGGATGAATTTAATTATTACAAATTTTTACGTAATTGAAAGCTAAATTCATAATTGCATTTTGATTTTTAAATATTAGATTTTCTTGACGGACCCAGGAAATTTCAGAAAAATTGATGAACTAGTAAGGAATGAAACCAAGGGACGAGGCCAATTAGAAGTGATCAGTTTGAAAGAAGTCCAGGAGGGAGATGAGATGTTAGAGTAATGTTGTACAAAATTTTTTATTTTTCAAAAATATACAGTAATTTTGTTGTTAATTATTGATGAAACAAAACACCTGGACATCCAAGGAGCACATCCCAACATTCAAATCCTTTTTCATGAAGTATTTGTTGTAAGACATGCTTTTGTTCTTTCTGCCATTGGCTTGAATCTGAAAAAAAGAACTTCAATAAAAATATTTGATGCAAACACCATAATAAATAAAACAGTACATTTTATATTTTTATAATAGTTAATTCTGATTATAAACAAACTGAAATCTTAACAAGATTATGTTAATTGTAAGTAATTACATTTATTAAATAAAAATATTATTATAAAGTTGTATTTTTGACTGCTGATAATTATTTTGACGATACTTTTCATCTTTAATGTGCTATTCAATTTTATAATCTAATTTTACAACAACATATTTAAGGAAGCTTCTCAATTATAAAAATTAACCCAAAATGTTCTTTCATTTATGTATTCATCACCAGAAGTTTGAGTTTTTGCCTAAATAAACGTTATCATCATCTCTCAAATTTTTCCAACATGCAATTACTACATAATTTGAGTAAGTGTAACAACAAAATAAAATAATGATTATTTTGTTGTTACACTGTTTATTTTTTTCAATCTTTTCATTTTCAAGATTATTAATCTATTATAAACAATTATTCATAAGTGACTTAAATGAATTATTCTTCTCACCAATAGTATATGAATGAAGATGACTTAATCATCATAGCTACATACTTATTCTTTATAGAACAAAATATCAATTTATTATTGTTTTTCATTCCTCTGTAATTTTCTGGAAATTTTTGATAAAACTATTACTACTATTGATTTCTCAGTTGATGTATTCATCCACCAAATCATTTTATAGAAAATGACATCAATCCATCTGATTTGTGTGATGAAAAAGTACATCCAGCTTGAGGTCTGTCTAAATCTCACCAAATTAGACAATCTATTTTCTAGGTCATTGATTAGCAATTTGAATGCTTTTGGTATTGAACATGTGAATACTAAACATCATTCTTAAAGATTTTGGTAGATAATGCATGCTTGATTATTCAAGAGAACCATATTTCAATAATAAATTTAAATGATTGAAGATATGCAAAACATAGATTTAAAAATTGTAATTAAATATTCTTTGTGATGCTTCAGAATTCCAAATTTTTCTAACAGGTAAAAATAATTCTAAAAAGAATGATAAATATATAAACTTTGAAAGCCGTTTCAAATAAATTATAATTCATGGTTTAGTTTTTTGGGTCAATTTTATATTAAACTCTTCACATAAAATTTTCCAAATGTTAAAATTGTAACAATATTACATATTTACAATATACAATATTAGTAATACAACATTCTAAATTCAAACAGAAAAGTATCCAAAGTTCTATTCCTCTTGAGATTTAATTATATTTGAATTAGCATTCTTAAGACTGATTGTAACCTCTTTGGTTATGCATGAACTCTCCAAGATTGCATTAAATCCCTTTCCAAAAATTCTTGATAATGGAAATAATAGTTAGAATCTTATTTAATTCTTCTAACACAGTTTAACAAATTAGGAAATCAATGGATTTTAAAATTCTGAAATATTTGTTAAGGATTTTCTGATGGTGTTAAAGATTTAATCTGTGGGGAAAATCTTTTCCAAAATTTCTCAAATAGAAGTAGGTAGAACTATTAATTTTTTTGTTAATTGTTAATAGAAGAATTAAATATGATTTTAACAAAAAAAACATGATTGTTTGAGTTGTAAACTTGACTATTTTAAACTTTTTTTTTTTTAAAACATCAGTTCCAGTTATTAGTTTTATTTTATTAACGTTCTAATCTACACTTAACTGTAATATTAATATTATGCTGATACATTGTTGTTTAAATAGATGATGATCAAAATGTTTTTTTATTCATTTTAACATTGTAATTAAATTTTTGTAATACATGACAATTCTATTATTATAATAAATCTAGGATTCACTATAACCTATATTTTCAGAAAAACTAAATTAAACCTTATTAAAAATGTATTAGAAATTTTTTGAAGTATACATAAATATCATCATTATTATTTTCTATATAATTAATATAGATAAGCCAGTTATGAAAATTACAATAAAAAATAGAATAATTTTATACTTACTGTTAGCAACAGATAATAAAATAAATGCACAGCCTCCACCTCCTGCTCCAGTCAATTTAGCACCAAGTTTCTTTGCAGTGGCTATTTCAACAATAGTATTGAGTTGAGGATGACCTACTCCAAGAGCATTTAATAAATGATGATTTATTGTCAGCAGTTCCTGAAGAAATATATTAAATAAGATATAAGTGAATTAAAAAAAAAAGAAGAAAAAGTTGGGACTTACTTGTAATTTTTCTAGCAAATCATCAAATGTTTGGTCTTTATATTCTTTTAACATTTTCCATGTACTTTCACTTATGCAATTTATAGCAGACATTACATGATTGATGACTTCTTTATGCTAAATTTGAAATTATTTTGAATAAATAACTTATAAGCATTTAAAATAGAGATTTTCCAAATTAAATATCTTAAAGCACATATGTATGAGTTTAAAAACAGCTTTATTAATTAAATATTTGCTATTTTGCCAGAGTGAAAAAAAAATTTAGAACTTGATTACTCTTAAATTTTAAGCACAGATTATTTACAATTAAGTATTTTAATTTTTGATATTAATTAAACTACTTAGGCAGTAATGTAAATGTATTCATTTAATTGTAAAGGTACTACAAATTTTTACTTTAGTGTAAAAAGTTATAAAACAAACAAAGATACAACACAGTTTCAAAACATAGAGGAAGAATATGAAAAAACAGAAACAGCACCAACAGAAACAAGGCCTGGCAACATGGAGATGGGAGAATAGGGAAGATACAAGGTGAGATAGAGAAAAATTTAATTGATTTACAATTTTTGAAAATACACTTGTGGGAAAAAAAAAAATTTTAAAGACACTCTCATTACCAAAATGCATTGCAGAAAGTATACCTACAAGAGATAATATTTTAAAATTGATATATTGTCTAAGATCTGCAATTCAGTTTAAATACGTAAAAATAAAAATGTTAAAACGAATTTTGAAAAAAAAAAATCAACAAACACAACAATGTGTTGAAACTGTAAAAACAAAGACAGAAGCTTTAAAAAGATATGAAAACAAGAAATATGAAAAACTTAATAAAAAATTTGAATATCCAACAATAGCTAAAATAATAGAACATAAAAAATCGTTAGTTCTGAATAAAACAAATGTAATAATGCCAGAAGACATAGGCCTACTTGATATGTTAAATAAAGTCTAGATTTTAATGGCCCAAATCAATGGAGGTTAATAGATATACTACTGAATTTGGACTATGTGTGTAATAATATGCCAGAGAATGAGTCAAACATTATAAAAATAAACATTAGTAACAATATTATAAATTATATAAAAAGTGAAGGAAATAAAACGATGATTAGAGATAAAAATTATTTTAAATACAAACACCAGATTAATAAGGTATATGATTTTTGAAAAAAAATAACCTAGAAATTATAAAAGTTGACAAATCAAAGCAAATTGTTATAGTTTCAGAAAAATGGGTGGAAACAAAAAAATTAGAAGTCATCACGAATAATCAATTTCGAGAGTTACCGATTAATCCAAAAGATGTCATATATAAAGAAATGAAGAATCATATTACAAAATTGATGCTGAAAAATGGTTTATTTTAAACGAAAACAACGAATGGATACCAAAATTGAAAGTTCAGTTAAAAACACACAAAGCAGATGAAAAGATAAGACCTATCATAGACTTTAAATATTCTACTTTATTCTACTTTTTAAGAATTTTTCTAGATTATATAAAGTCGTTTACAGAGGTATCAAAATTCTCAATTTGCTATACATAATACAGATGAATTCATATATGACCTAAAAAACTTAGATATTGATGAATGGCTAGTCTGGACATTGTTAATATGTATCCATCAATAACCTGGGAAATGAAAATAAATTAACACAGATAAATATGGAACCAGAAATTATAGATTTAATGGAGTTTGCATATAGAAGCAATTATTTTGAAATTAAAGACAGATATTTTACACAAACAAAAGTTATCAGTATGGGTTCTGTGATTGGTCCAAAACTAGCTGAACTTGTGATGATAGATATTGATAATCAAATTAATAAGATACCAGGGATATACTTTTATAAAAGATATGTAGATGACATTTTTATTCTATATAAAGAGACACAAATTAAGATGGAAGAAATAACGAAAGTAATTAATAAAATAACAAAAACGTTACAATTTACAATAGAAAAAGAAGGAAAAACTAATCAAGATATAAATTACTTATAATTGTAACATCTAAGAAAGAAGAATGAATTAGAATTTAAAACTTTTAAAAAATCTTGTTCACACAGACAACAGTTAAATACAATCCAAATATACCATTATATATAAAACAAAATATATTCTCTATGGAATATAATAAAATTAAAAATAGAACTAATAAAAGTGTTAACATATATAATAATATTAAAGACTTGAAGAAGAAATTCCTATTAGATGGATATCCTAACAGACTACTAAAAACTTGGGAAGATAAAATAAATAATGAAGAGAATCCTAATGTGAACAGAATAGACAATGAAAAGACTACTAGACAAAAATGAAGAGCAGAAAAAAATTAAATATATTCCATTCCCTTATATTAGAGGTTTATACAAAAAAATTGGTGCATTTTATCTCCTTATTAATGTAAAACTTGCCCCGAAGTATAAAAAACTTTTTGCTAGACTAAATACTAATAAATCCATATCAAAACAACAAGTAGGTGAGATAAAAAACATTGTATACCAAATCCCATGTACATCTGAAAATAAAAAATTTTACATAGGAGAAACTAAGAGAAAGATGAGGATTAGATTAAAGGAACATGTAGCAGATTTAAAACATCGTAGAATTAATTCAGCTTTTCTTGAATATTGTATGTTAAATAACTGCAATATTGACCAGAATAATGTAAAGATCCTACATAAAGAAAAAGAAACTTATAGCAGAAAATTTAAAGAGAGTATAGAAATTTTAAAAAATAAACATTATATAAATAAAAACTTTAAAAATCAATGAGAATTGGCTAAAAATACTGTAAAAATTTTTTAAGGGAAAAAATTTTTAGGGAAAACAGCATTTTTTAAAAATTTTTTGAAGAAAAATTTTTGGAAGAAATCTGAAAAATAGTTGAGAATTTTAACTTGCAATTTTTAAATAAGAATTCAATGCAATGCAAATTACCATAAAGGAAAACGCCACTAGATGCTGAGAGCTGAACAAATACGATTTGTAAAAGTGAAGTTTAGTTGAGTTGTCTATGTAAGAACTATTACTAATATTAAATAAGGATGAAAAGTTCAATCATATAGATTATGTGGGAAATAGTACTGATATTGAAGAGAAAAGTTCAATCATGTAGATTATGTACGAACTGGTACTGACATTAAAGAAGAAAGAACTGTTCTACATGTCCATTCTAGGATCTTCTTGATATCTCCAGGGACCTTCTGTGAATATGTACGTAATGATAGGTTCATAATATAGTTTAATATCTAAGTACTAAATACATTAACTATATTAATTTTTATAAGACTTAATAGAAGTTTGAGGAGTCTTCAAGATCCAGAAAAGCCTAACTGTGGAAGTCTGGGTCTTGTATGTACCAAGTAAGATTAAGTCTTTAGCCTGGTATTTGAAATAATCCAATATATATTATATGATTCCTGCTTGTAGTAATACACATCTAAAGATGGAATTTGTGATTTTAAAGGTATGTTATGTGCTACTTGTATAATTCACAATTTTTTAAATTCATATGTTGGGTTATGGTGTATGTAAAATTGGTTTTATATGCTTTAGTTGACTGAAGAGGGGCGAAATGAAACTCGAAACGTGTGTATAAATGCGTATCAACAAATATTGAAATAAAAGAATGAATAGTGCCAAGTGATCATTGCATTTATAAAACTCTAAAGCCACATTGCATTTATAAAACAAACGTAAAAAGTTAAGTTTATTATGATTGCATTTCAGACAAATTGAAAATTTTTGTTCAATAAAATTTTACAATAAACTGTGAATCCTTTTTATTTATTACAAGTATTTATCAGAATTAACACTGATTAAATAAAGCAAACTAATATAATTTCAGTAAATTTGTTTTTATTATAGTTTGTTAAAACTTTTTCTTTATTCAGCTTCTCTGAATTCTCAATGAAAACGTTTTTATTTTGTTACTAGTAATAACAAAAATAAGCTATTAATTTAAATTTGTAATACAAATATTTCAAATTGATATATTGATAAATTTTAAAATAAAAATATTTAAACAAACTTTTCATTACTTTTTCAAATGCATCTAACAAGGAGGTCACAAGGACTGGGAAACTGATCTGAATGAAACTTATTTCTACAGTAATCCTTCCCTAGTACTAAAACATAGGAAAAAGCTAGTGTGCAAAATGTAGCCAGTTCTGAGAAGAATATCCTTGAAAACTAGAATGACAAATGTCTACTAATCCTACCCATAGATTTCTGTTGAATCTGTGCAGCAAAACAGCTGAGGCTCTTGACAACTATGTTAACTTACCAGCAACCTTTTTTAACACATTTTTAATGAATAGCAAATCATTTTATTATTGTAGTTATCAATAATAATATAATTTCAATACTCATAAAAGTAGCAAATAATAATACAGTACACATCGTTTATCCGAATCAATTGGGGACTGGGGTTGTTTGGATAACTTATTTTTCGGATAACTGATTATGTACGAAAAAATATATTAACATCTTGAAATTTTTCTCGTTGCGTGTTGCTTTGCGTTGAATTTTCGTCGATGTTAAGCCTAATGTAAACTTTTTAAAATAATTGTGGCTATTGTATCGTTAAAAATTATTTCTTAATTTTTTACAAACAATAAATATATTGAAAAATATAAAAACAAAAAAAAATTATACTTTAGAAATTAATCTAGTATCAAAAATGTTCGATTCAGCATGACACAAAATTGCCAGGGCTGCCAGCTAAAACACATACATCAATCAAAAAAATATTGGAGTAGCCCAAGATATAGACAAAGATTGCAGCGCCACAGCACTAGCGAAAATTTAAATTTGCCGACTGGAATTCTTTCGGATAACTGACGTTTCGGATAACCGACTTTCAGATAAACGACGCTCTACTGTAATAATACTCACTATTTGAAAAACTTTTAAAGGTACAGTACCTCCTGAACAAACTTTCTATGTCTATGACAGATAGTGTCAATAATAACTTTAATAGGTTTTTCAGCATTATGTAGTGGCAAATGATAGCAACAATGTAGGATTGTAGGAAATCACATATTATGGGTTCCTTCCTTTTTCTTCCTTTTATACTCTTAATTATAGGGAGCTATACATTATATGGTGTTTAACAGTGCAAAGACAATCTAATGATAGGCGAAGATTATAATAGAGGTGATTATCAGAACCAACTCCCAACATATTTCCCTTTGTGCATCAGCAACAGCTTTTGCTTTGTATTCTTTCACATTGGAATTTAAAGATTCTGCAAAAAAGAGTGAAAAAATCATTTAAAAAAAACTGTTTGATACAATGGAAGGAAGATGTAAAAATAGGCAGAATGAGACTTGACAAACTGATTCTGGTACTTTCAAATGCCTTAAAGGATGTAACACATTTCATATGTATGAAATCCTTATCAATTGTTTTGTACCTAAAATATTTAACAAGTAACAAGAATCTTGCAAGACGGCATTGGTAGCTGCTGTCCCTTTCCAATCAACATATTTTTCTTTTCAAGTGAGTCCTATGTGGATCAAAATATTCAAGTGAAGACATTTTATTTTACATTGCTTTATCTTATATGTCAGCTGAAGAGATTTCATTACTCTTGAGGAAACTATAAACTCATCAGAAAGATTCTAAACACAAACTAGAAATATCCTCAATTTTCATTTGGAATTTGTTATTAATACTGATCAATTGGGGTATAGCTACCAAAAAACTTATATCACTTGAACTTCAATGAATGAAGACATTGTTTGTAAAAAAAATACAATTTGAATAAACTTACACATTTTAGGTGTTTTTTATATGTGTAAGCTGAAACTAATTTAGCTTGAACAACATCTTAAATACTCTTTTCAGCAAGACTTTAATTTATTTAAACAAATGTTTTCAACTTCTTTTCACAGGTCTGTGTCAGGTTTAACAAGAAGATTTGAACTTTTTCTAATTGACATTCTAACAGTTTTTTAAAAACACATTGAAATACAAATGGCTGTGTATCTTATCTTTAATATCAAGTTAATATATATGTAGAAAATATTACACAATATGATTTAGTGATAAATACATTGTCAAAAAATTCAATATATCAAAATAAAATATAGTTTTAACCTTTTTGTTGTAATTTTAGGATAAAATGTCAAGAATGGATAAGCTTAAAACAACTTATTGTAAGCCTGATTTATTCATATACTGTGTATAATATATGTTGTCCAATTGCTGTATTGTGTTGCTGTATTGTATTGTTCTACTAGCGATTGCCATAGTTTATGAGTATTTTAAGATTAGAGGCTTATAAGATGGCACTAAACTTTATGTTGTCTTTAGATATTCAAATGTATTTAGCAATGTCAGCTGTCAAGACAAGCAAATAATAATCTAATTACTCAATCTTATATTCTTTGATTATTTTGCATTTTATGTTTTGTCTGGTTAAAGCAATGCATTTATATAATTAAAACATTAATATGAATTGTAAACAATTAATGAAATAAAAAAAACACTCACCTTATCATATTGTTTCCTCAGAACTGCAACTAGTGATTTAGTATTTCGTGATACTTTAGTATTTATTAACATGACTTCAATAGATGGAATTCTATAAATAAATTTGTAAAAGTTATTCTTTTCAAAAATTCATTATTTAAATGCCCAAATAAACTTACAAAGAAAGTTTTTCTAATATTTCTCCATTTTTAAACAATAAAGCTCCACCTAAATAATTTAATACTATTATAATCTTACTATTTAATACATTTAAAATTTTTAAATTCTCTTTTTCTTTATTACCATAAGTACAGATTGAATTATCGACTCCAGATGGCTTCCCATGAAGTATTTTTTCAGCTTCATATGCCCATTTACTGACTAATGAAAGTTGCTCATCTGTTAATGAAGTAGGAGAAATTTTTCCACAAATAGCTAAAAGACTTGCAGCTATACAGACAGAATAAGAAGCTGATGAACCCAATCCTGCACCAATTGGTAATTGTGAGGAAATAAAAACATGAAGTGGTAGATAAGAACTGCAATAAAATTTTTAATTTTCTGAAAATAAAACTTTTTATCGTTGTGTGTTTTGAATTTATATATTATATTTACATACATACCACTTATATTTTTTAAATATACCAAAGTATAAGAAGAGAAAGGTAAGAAGGGATAGATGACAAGCTTCACTTCCAGATATCACAACTGAATCTATAAGGAATTTCAAACATCTTTGCCATTCATTTGTTAATGTGATCACATTACTATCATCATCATCTAAAAAAGAAACAAAAAAAACATTTTCATATTATTTAAATCAATAAAATGTAATTTTTGAAATAACAATACATTTATTTTAAAATATATTTTATTAATTATATATATTTATGGAACTTTATTAACCAGAATTTATTTTATATCATAAAATAGAGTCATCAGTTAATTGGGAAAGCTGTTCTGTGGAACATATCTAAAAAGTAAAATATGAAAAGTATTGTTTTTCATCATATAATTTAAGGAAAAACAAAAACAGTAAACTTGTGTAAGCCAGAATTACAAAGGACACTATAAACTTTCTGGCATAAGCAGGTTTTCCATCTAGACAGGATGGAATGCAAAAATGATCATTACTTCAAAGTGTGAACACACTTTTTTTAATATAATCCATGCAAATGCTAATTAAGGAATTCAAAATAATTTTTATTTAAGAAATGCTCAATTCTGTTCAAATATATTAAAAAAACAGTAAAACTATATTCAATCTAAAGTGAATATGAAACTGTAGATGACAGAAATGTTTTCAACTTGTTTGAAATAAAAAAATTTTTGGTTTCCTTAATTAGCAATTATATGGATTATGTTCAAATATGATGCTTTTTTTTAAAGCCAAATTTCAATCTAGACATAGTATGTTATATTCATTGAAATGACCTCAAAAGAAAGGAAAAGAAAAACAAACATTATATATTCATGTATATATTCTCAACTGTAAAAAGAAAGCACAAGTGTTCCAAGTGAAACTTATGTATATTATTTCATTAAAAATTTAGTCTTTATGCAATCTTTGGTGGTTGACTTGCTTGAATTCATACTTTGAGAGAGATAGCTCAAATTCAATACTTTTGAACTCTATGAATTTATCTTAGTCATAATTAACAATGAAGTATTCAAAATTTTTGGTAATATGAATTTTTTAAGCATGCTGATGTATTGGGAGAGCATATTAACTCTCCCATGGTTTTAAAACTGAAATGGTCTTGATCTAAGATCATAAATGTATAAAATACAGCATAAATATAGATGTTGCAGAAAATATATTTTCTGCTTCCAATCAAATAGAAGTGTAATCAACAGAAGAAGCATCTTGTGATGACATTCATTATAATCATGAGAGTCAATATTCTTTTTGAAATATTTAAAACTCTAATAAAGATTAATAAATATTTTGATAATGCATTGCCATTCAAAAAACATGGCATAAACTCTGCTGGCATATGTAGGAACCAAAAGTTAATTAAATCTAAATTAAATATTACATCAAAATTACTCTATTTATTCAAGATTACTTATTGAAGTTTATCAGTTTTTAACATATTTACTTTGTTGCTTGATATTACATTAGGCTTTTATAAATCATTAACTGTGTTTCATGTATTGGCGTACCATTAGATCTAAATCACATAACTTATGTTTTCAAAACAATTTAAAAACTTGATAATGTCAATTATAATGATATTAAACTAAACTAAATTATTTCCTAAAATTATCAACTTATATGCAAAATAAATATTAACTGATTTAATTTCAATCCTAATTTGTTATGTCAAATTTTTCAATTTAATACTTATTTAAGATTGTCTTTAACAGCTCATAACTAATGGAAATTAATAATAGAGATTTAACACTCATAAATACACTAAAGTATATTTTGTGCAAAAATTTGCAGTACAAAATAACTGCAATTTTCTGGCCATCATAAATTTCAATCTTATAGAGATTCCAGCTCTCACAAGTTTTACAGTATTTGGAATAATTCTGTATGCATTGAGTTGTTTGGAAAATTCTTATGATTTTCAATAGCTGATAGATGAGACACTGGATGAAGTAAAAGTTATTAGAATTGTATGAATTAGTGAAAAAAGACCTTTTCATAACATTCATTTACTACAAACTATTACAAAAAGTCTGTTAAAATTATTTAAATTTCATTTAATTCTCACTGTGAAAGTGGAAGCAAACAAGTTGCATTATTGACACTTGTTTCTTTACTTCTATCAAAAAGACAAAAATGTTATTCAAACAGTGATAGAAATATGTGATGTAGCAGAATCAACTGTTTGAAAGTGGTTTGCTAAATTTAAAGCAGGTAATTTCAACCTTATAGATATTCCATACCAAGGATGACCATCCTTTATTAAAGAGGACCAGATCAAAATATTATTGAATAATAACCTTCATCACTAACTTGAGAGATAGCAGACATAGTAAAGTCATCAAACAGTACCATATTTCAACATCTAATGAAGTTTTAATATGTGAATCATTAACAACATTTGGATACCTGAATGGAAAATAATTTACTATAGTGCATCGCCATTCATGGAATGAAAACAACCCTATTAAGAAACATTAGTGATAAGTGATGAAAAGTTATTTATAACATCAGCTGAAAACAATTGTGGGGCAAGAAAAATAACCAGCATTAAATACTCTAACAGCCAGTCTTCATCTTAAGGTTATGCTCACAGTCTTGTGGGATTGGAAAATAATCCTGTACTAAGAACTGCTTTCACAGAATCAAACAATCAATTCTGATAAGTATTGTTTCCTACTGGATCAGCAGGCTGAAGATGACAAATGAAGAAAAACATCAATTGGCCAACAGAAAAGGCATTGTGTGTCATCAAGATACAGTGGCATACTCAGGATTTAATATTGAGGGAGCCAAATTAAACAGATAAAGTTTTTAATGCAAATTCAATAAAATTTACACATTATTTGACAAGTCATAAGTAGTACAGAAATAGAAGACATGACACAATATAAATTAAAAAATGAATTTTAATTAAGAAAAGATATTTGGAAAATGTTTTAGTGTTTGTTTTCTTTTTCTTTGAAGAGTGGCAGGATTCCTTGGCCTTCGTGCATCACCGCCAAGATAATACTAGACACACACTTTAGGAATATACCAAAAGTTATTGGACCTATGGATGTTTTATCCCATTCCTATACTCACTTAACCTTGTCCCTTTATTCTGGGCCTTGAAGATTTTCCTTTTTGATAAAAGATTCAATGGTTTGGAAGTTTGCAAAAACCTCATGAAACAGTTTTTCCTGTGAAAAACTGGAAAGTTCTGTGAAGAGGTTATTATGAAGTTTCTCCAAGGATGGCAACACATCATTAAAAACAAAGAAATTGAATAAAGCATGATTTTAATTTTGAAACTGTTTCTTTTATTTATATTAAAAATTACTATGAACTTTCCGAACAACCCAATATTTTTGAAATATTTAAATCTTTAATAAAAATCAATATATAATAAATATTTTGATCATATATGATAGTTTTTAAATCTTCATTCTATAAAAAAAATTGAAAAACTGAACATATAGAAAAAACTTACTATTTTCTGCTATTTTCATTTCATTGAGCTGCTGTAAACTCCATTCAACATCAATTCCTACATTAGGAATAACAATCTTTAATTTGGAATCTTCTTTATTCACATCAATTTCTATTTTGGTTCTTAATCCAACACTAAAAGCCACAGCAGACTACATATTGTACAAAACATTCATTAATTTTTTTTATATTATACATTTTAAATTTTAAAATGAATGTAATAAAACTCCTAACTCAATACTCAAGAAAAACCAGCAAAACAATTGTTTTCATCCATTTTTAAAGGACATCACCAGACTGCTGGAATCACAATATGAAATCACATGATTTTTGAACAATTCAGAACTTCTATGTTGCCACTGCTGATTGGAGGATACATGACCACTGCTTTTTGATTATTGAGTTAGGAGTTTTATCAACATTAATCAGTAAACCATTGTCGTCTTTTGAATGCAATCACATAAAATTAAAATTATGAATCCAATCTAAGTTAAAGATAATTAAAATATAGCAAACTCTCTGTCATATGAAAAGTTCTAATTAGTGTACTTGAGATTGTCCTGACCTGATCCCTATAAAAGTCAAAGTATTTTCTCCTCTCTGCAATGAACTTTTTTCGGGAGTGTTGTGAAACACGTTTAAGTAGATGTATTATTTGTTCAGTGAATGGTTGTCTCTTTAATCCAAAAAGTGAAAATACAATAAAGGAGTTTCTTAACCTGACTTGCTGTAAGATAGTCTATCGAAGAAATTATTTTGGATTAAAGAGACAACCATTCACTGAACGAAGTAATAAACAGCATGATGCATCATATTGAACTGTAATTATTTGATTACTGTGAGATACTGTGATTATTTATGCCATTTTTGAAATTCTGGCTTTGGAAAAGATATATAAAAATTTATTGTTGGCTGTGTTGCTGCAATCGCATGCCACTCATTCCCACTTTCCATCATCTTTTCCTTTTATATACAGATTACATCCCTAGTAGCACTGCTTAGAAATTCTTAGTGAAGTCATGGCAACATTAAATACTCTGAAGCATTCATTCTAACTTCAGAAAATGCCAACATGAGACTGTTTTAACAACTTGAATTTTTCTTATTTATTCAAGATTGGCTTTCACTCCAAATTTCATTGAGAAAACTTTGATCATTTACTTATATTTTTACTCCTTTTTATCATCTAAATCTATCCCAATGATCTTTCTTCTGCTGTATATCACAAAATCTTAATAATTTTGATGAATTTTACATCTTGATCTCCCTGATTTTAAACTAAAATGTAAAAAGTATTGTATATCTTTTAAGATTTGTTACTAGTTTCTATTATCATTTTTATGCTTTATTTTGTTTGTTTATATTTTAAGGAGTTTTATTTGTTTTTATGATATGTTATTGTAGGGGGCAGAAATCAGACGTCTGCAAGACTTTTCCTTTAATTGTAATGAAATAAAATAAAATAAATTATTAAAGATCTATCAAAAGTTATGAGACAGTTAACAATTAAGGATTATTTTACTAAAAGAATAAACATGTAGGCCTAGCATTTTACAAAGTAGGAGAATGTTATGTAATTACAAGTATGAATAAAAACATTGTATATTATAAATTCCATTACTGTACATTATTCAGTTACTGCCATGTGCTATATTATCCTTCTTATACATTCTGTACTTAGACAATATAACAGCAAATCAGCCCTATATGACAGAACACTATAGACATGGTCATAGGTACTGTACATAAAATAAAACTAAGTAAAGAACACTCCAAATAATAAACTATGCAAAATTTGGTCCCTTGAAATTCATTAATTATATTGAATAAATCAATCAATGTATATCATTTTACAAATTTTGTTTGTGTTTACAATTAATATTGATTATACTGATAACTTTGCAATTGTTGAAATCTTTGGAAACATCAACACCAATCTGTATATATATATTGAGGGGGTAAGGTCAATGATGAGTAAGAAATAATTTCTCATTGAGTTTTGAGTGAATTTAAAAAGTAAGACGTACCTGTTTTGTACCAAAAATCAGTAGTAAAAACTACTGCACTTTCTATTACTACTAATTTTTGTAGTGTGGCATAAAATAAAAATTTGGAACAATTTACCAGTA
Source organism: Centruroides sculpturatus (assembly GCF_000671375.1). Taxonomy (NCBI): domain Eukaryota; kingdom Metazoa; phylum Arthropoda; class Arachnida; order Scorpiones; family Buthidae; genus Centruroides; species Centruroides sculpturatus. The sequence goes on along the minus strand of NW_019384700.1, from coordinate 270,581 downwards.
CAAAAATATTGGAAAGGATATGTCCTTTATATCCATTATAAACTGACCTCCCATGTTTGGAAAAGTATTTTATCTTCAGTTCTTTTATTCAAATTGCCATTTATCTGCAGGGCTTGCATTTAATTGCAAATTTCCTGGAAATTCTGAATTTGGAAAAATTTAACTTGTGAGTCAATTTTGATTCAAAATATTGCCCAACACAGTAAGAACAGGCATTTTATAATTTATGGATAATTGCTGTAACAAAATGATATGACCACCTTTCACTGTCATCAGTAACATGATCAAACACACACAAAAAATTTTGAATGGGGTTACTTTTTGAATGGTCTAGATAAAAAAGGTTTGTAACTGTTTTTATAATATGGACACCTTAGTGTTTTGAGTTAAATTATTTATAAGAAAAAATTAAGTAATTATCTGAATTTAATAAAACTACTGATAGGTAATAGCTTAACAATAATTAAATGAACTATTACACACTATTCTTTTAATTTTGCCAACTGTTTTTATTTTATTAAGTAATTAAAAGTATTCAACACAAACAAAAATTTATAACAAACAACATATAATAATGAACTAATTTGATAAATTAACACAGCAAAATGATTAACAGGAATGGAAAATAATTTAATACATTTTATAATTAACACCTGTAAACTATAAAAGTTTATAAAAATGTAAATAGCTTAAATAAGTTTAAACCATGATTAATAAATGTATTGTAGCAACCACACCATGCTTATGTTCTAGCTTTACTATTAAACAGTGCTTCATGTAAGAGCATTTAGTGCAATGGACTGTATAAAGTGCTCTCAACACAGCTGCTAGAAAGAGGATAATCTAAAAACTTTGATGACAAATCATCTTAAATGGCCCATCGGTTTTTCACTTTCCAAATGCAAAGCTATTGAATCATTTGAATGTGTGAAAGATAGAAATAATTTTTTTTTTCTGAGAATAAGAAATAAGAATTTTGTAACATTCCCATCTATTATACTTTAAATTTAGATTTGAATTATTATAAATAAGCAATCTGAATCAAATACAATCAAAAATATGTATTTAATTATATGAAATCAATTACTATTGGGCAATAAATTGATAAAAATATACTTATACTATTGAAAAGATTGTATTGTGTCACTCTTCAGTTTTGTCATCACTGAACACATGCAACTGAATCATATTTAAAGTCATACTTTGAATAAATATTTAAAACTTACCTTTCCATATACAACTGCATGTTCTCCATGCAGGATAATTTTACCTGGAGCAGAAACAATCACTCGAGACATTCTAATTAATATATTAATATATTTATATAATAATCGATCAAATATAAACAAGTTATTCACTGTATCTAGTCTATGATATACGTAAATATGTATTTTCTTATGACCTGAAAGTTATAGAATAATGTAGAAGAGGCTCTTATTCTAAGATTACGACCAAAGATGAACTAATGTAGACTTAACGAAAAACGTGACATAAGTGTAGTGTTAAAGATGTGTCATGCCGCCTGACTAAATGTCAATTTCAATCAATTCAAACTTCCGTCAGAGGTCAAGGACACGTCAATATCACATGATTTCCGGTGACGTCATTTGTAATTGTCACGTGATTTGTAACTGAATTTTTCCCGAAAAATAATTTCAAGCATCACCTTCGTTGATCCGAGATGAAATTAATTACATTGTTATTAATTCATTACATTGCTAATACAGAGTTGCATCGATCATTTAGTCTATACGCAAATGACATTTTAATCGCCATTTGCCTATAGAAGAGTAGGCTATAACTTTTAACTATAACGTTCCCTAAAAAGAAGACGTTCAATAATAAATACGAAAATTTCAATTATTTTACTTTGCACAAATAAACAATTAGAGCAAAGTATTTTGATCTTCACCACTCGGCCGCTCATTAAGCCTAGCCGAACCCGTGACGGGCTTAGAAAATGGCCCTCTTAGTGTCCACAGAGCGGAAAGGATCGAAAATTGAAAAAAGTATAGTTTGATCATTAAAAGAGGAATGGAACGGCCGGATGGCAGAGGCAGTTAACGCGGTTTGATAACTGCCATCCGGCAGTTTGATGATAATGAATTATTTGCTTTGATAACTTAATAATTAAATGTATTTGCAACATTGTATTTTATTCTAATCGGGCGAGCAATTTTTCATAGGTCATTGGTCCCGGATATGTCGGATCACGTTCGTCATTACCCGGCCTGGAAGAAGCCACAATAGGTTATAATTAAAAAGTTCTTCTTAGTGTCCACTGGGCGAAAAAAGACAAAAATGGGAAAACAAAATTCAAAGACGGGTCCAAATTACGTATTATTCAAAACATATAAAAAATAAATAAATAGTAACAAACGGAGCCAAATTGATAAATTTTAACTTCTTATTCAAAGTTTTGTGATAAGCTTTTCTATTTTTCTATTAATTAATTAATTAATGTTTGTATATGTGATGTAACAGTTAAAAAAACACAATTTTTCTATGATTAAATATAAAACTTTAAACAATTATCAGACTTGGATTAAATTAATTATTTCTCAAATTTTTAAACTCTGAAATTATATTATTTAAACATTTCTTTATAAAACTAAAAGAAAACTTCTAAAAAATATTGTAAAACAAATAAACTAAAGATGCATGAAATAAAAGAAAATAAGAAAAGTTAATAGTTAATATAATTGATAAATCTAAATTGTGCTTAGTAACTGAAAAGATTTGAGTTTATCGAACAGACTAGATAACACTATAACCCACTTTTATAACTTATTAATTAAGGTATTTATAACAATATATTTTTTCAATAAGATTCAATTTATATTTTCAGTCACTCTTATTAAACTGGAAAAATTTCTGTCTTTAATATATCTAATATTACCAAGAAATCAATCCTCACTGTAACTAGCTACAGATTGGTTCGATTAAGTTTATAATTAAGTAAAATTCCAACTCTTGCAGGAGGGTTTTATTTATGTCCCCAATTTCCTAATCACTCAATTATTTAATTACTTCTTAAGTAGAAATAAGTTAAAACCAGTTACTTTGTACTTGAATATTTGTAGTCTTGGGAAAGAAGTGGAAAGACAAATTTTTATGACAACGGATACGTAAATCGTAAATTTAACCTAAGAAATCGTGTGAGATTAGAACTTTTGCTGATAAAGAATAAATAGGCGCTGTTTTCATTTTGTGCTTATTTATTTTAATTTAGTGTAAATGGACCTTCGGCATCCACGTTTAAGTCATGGTTCGGATCGTTACAACACTTTTATGGGCTATCCATAACTGACGTCCACACTGGAAGGGAAGGAGGAGGGTTATGATAAATCGGACAATGTCGGACAATGGGAGAGGAGAGGTTGAACGTCCGTCAATGGACGTCCGTTTTATTTCATTAAATTTTATACCAGCGGATGGTGGCATTGGAATTGGAAAATCCAAAATACGAGGTTACCGGCCTGCATAAAATATGATTTAAGTGATTTTCGAGGGCGCCGAGTTAAAATATTTGGTCCGTTTTTTGCGAAATTTGATGATCATTTGAGATGTCAGATGACCATTTGATATTCGGTTGTGAATGGAACAGTTTCTTAGAGGTATCATTTATAGAGGTAGAGAAAAAATATAATATCTGAAAAAATTTAAGATACTATTAATACATTTTCAATTGGTGTCTACTTGACAAATGAAATTGTGCCATTTCGTACCGCTCGAGTACCGTGATAAACCTGACAATGGTATGCTAAAAACCAAACTCTTTATATGGTTTTCGTTTTAATATTTATTATATTATAGTATTGATTTAAATAACTACGAAGGTTATCTTACATAAGGGTTTATCATACTGAGTGACCAATCTAATACATTTTAAAACTTATTTACAGTAGAGCGTCGATTATCCGAATTAATTGGGGACGGGTTGTTCGGGGGGAATCGATATTTCGGATAACCGCTTATGCACGAAAAAATATATTAATAATCGATTTTACAACTCATAGTTCAGAAGGGACTTTACCGCTTCAAAATATGAAATTTCCTAATAATAACAATGACAGATCAATTTCTGCGTCATAATATATATGAGACTTTTACATAACAATGAAAAAGTTCAAAGAACTTGGTTAATCTATTCTACAAAATCCAATAGTGTGTTTTGCTTTTGTTGCAAGTTGTTTGCTTTAAAGGAAAACAAACTAACAGATAGTCAGGGGTTTTCAGATTGGCGACATTTAGCAACTCATTTATCGCGGCATGAAATGAGTATAGAACATATGCTAAATTGTAAAAAGTGGTATGAATTAAAAAAACACCTTGACAACAACTGTACAATTGATAAAGAACAACAACGATACTTTGTGAGAAAAGACGATGAAGAGCTATTATTGAAAGAATCATTGCAATTGTCCAGTTTTTATCAGGGCAGAGTTTAGCTTTCAGAGATAAAAATGATAAATTATATGAAACAAATAATGGAAATTTTTTAAAAGCTATAGAAATATTAGCTAAATTTGGCCACATTATCTCACACCATATCAAAATATTCCAATTCTCTCAATCCAACATAAATGAATCTCTTAATATTTTGAGTGAGTTTGTTAAATTTCTAAGTGCAACCAGATCTGATGAAGCTTTTAATAAATACATTAGGGATGCAGAAGTTTTAGTTGTCGAAGTAAATGTAGTGGCAGAATTTTCAGTTGTAAGAAGTAGAACTAAAGTTCACAATTTTGATTATGAAAGTCTGGATGAACAAATCGTAAATTCAAAAGAATTGTTTAAAATACAATCTTATCTAACGATTGTCGATACAGCCTTGAATTCCATTCAGGAAAGATTTGAAAATCTAAATGAGTTCAATAATGTATTTAAATTTTTTTGTGAATTTGGAGAAATGATCGAAGACGAAATTAAAAAATCTTGTTTCGATTTAGATGTTTCCCTTCAAATTAACAAAACAAGCACGAGAATTATGGATGTTGATGATCTGGAGCTCTTCAATGAGCTGATAACATATAGAAATTTGAACAGTGGAATTGCAGACGCGTTAAAAAACTTGACATGTATTACAAAACGTAACTCGATTTCATCATTTCTTAATCTGTTTATAGGTTTGAGAATTTTTCTGACATTACCAGTTAGTATAGAATCGGGTTAAAGGCGTTTTTTGAAACTCAAACTTATAAAAATATTTAAAAACGTCAATGACTCAAGAAAGATTTAATGATCAGAACTGTTACCAATAGATAAAGAATTGTATAAAACTTTGGAGAATTATCAGATGCTAATGACGAATCGGCAAATAAGGAGAGTGCAATTCTAACTTTTTGGATATACTGTATTTTGTTACTTCTGTTTTATATCTTGTAGTCTACATTTTTGATTTCAATAAAATTAAAATAAATATATCGAATATTTTAATGGATGTTTTAAAACTCCTGTCAACTATACAGAACAATCATAAAAACATACCAGTAAACTCCTATCGGTTGGGTTAAGTTATACCATGTAAATCTACTAGCGATTCATATAATGGGACCGGGGGCGGCCAAATATCTCTAACACGCAAGCGGCTAACAGCCCAGAACCGCTCTGGTTCCTGACATATCTTGGCGGCTTTTTTTTTACTCTTTCCGCCCTGTGGGCACTAAGAGGGCCTCTTAAAGCAGGCCCATTATGGGCTCGGCCAGGCCCACAATGGAGTGACCGGGTGGTGAGGGACGGGGCTCGACATATCCAAACGGACCACCCCTCGAAAAATTCCTGGGGTTTCTTTGACCCGTCCGAATTCGATCCCGGGTCCCCCAGAGCGGTAGGCTGCTACCTTGACCGCTCGGTCATCCGGCCACCATATCTTGGCGGCTAGATGGCTCAGCAGTTAAGGTATCAGTTAAGTCTATCGCTTTGAGAAATCCGGAATCGAAAACCCCAAAAATTTGTCGGATGATGGTCCGTTCCGAGTTTTTCAGGCTCCGTTTAATATAAAATATTCAAAAATTCAATTTTTGAATATTTTATGTTAAATTTAGTAAAAAATAAATAAAAATAAAGCCATGAGATATAAAATATTGTTTGTTTGTATATAAAATTATATAAAAATTCAAATTATTAAACATAGTATATTGATTTTATTAATATTAATTTCGTATCGCAAAAACAACTGGCAACGTTACAAATACTGCCATCTATTGAAGACATTTTAAGTCTATAAAACTGGAAGTTTTTAGTTTTGGTTTTCCCGCGAAGTTTTATATGATGCGATTTTGTTTTGTTGGAAACTGATTCGTAACGGAATTGATGACATATTTAAAAGTTTAAAAAAATGGACATGAGTACATTTAATCAGTATTCTTAAAATTATAGTTAATTTGAAGTGCTGGAAAATATTTTAATTAAAAGATGTCTAAAAGTTCTGTTACAACTCTAATAGAATGCATGAAACTTTTACAATCGGACAAGCTGACGGTTAGAAAAAAGCATGCGGAGATGATGCAGAGTCTAATTACGAAATCCGAAATTATTACTTTCTTGGATAAAAGTACAGATAACAGAAGAAAAAGTGATACTCATTCAGAAAAGAAAAATATAACATGGGATAGTGTTTTTAAAGCAATACAAAATTATATTTTTGAAGAAGCAGATAGGTTACAGAGAAAGGATCCTTCTGGAAACAAACAAACTGCACTTATAATTATGAATTGGAATAAAGAAAAATTAGTATGCTCTAGTCTTTTTAAGACCGTTGTTAAAGTTGCTAACCAGAGAGGACCAAGATTAAATATTATACGTCTTATTAATCACATTAATACGGTTCTTGACGATGACTTTTTGTGTTCGATGCTTGGTTTGGATTCTACAAATATCTTGATAAAAGATATATTAATAATTAACCTGCAATGCAATGATATTAGTTTTCAAATGTTTCATTCTCTAATTCAAAAATACTTAAAATTAATTCAGCATCCTCCTCCTGGTTGGGACAGATGTTTATTAACTCAAGCATTACATATTTTAATTGAGAAGGCTTTAAGTTTGTATGATTTTGACCCTAAAATTATTTTTGATTTTGTTTCTCTCCATTTCAAAACAATAAAATCAGAAAAAACAAATGCGTATCTAGAAGGGATATTAGCTTCTCTGATGAAGTTATGTTACAGTTTTAGTTTGGACTGTAGGCAGCAACTCTGCCAACTTGGAGAAGAAGTTTCTGTTCCTCTTTTACATTTATGGAATAGTAAACCTAATGATAAAATAAAAGAAATGCTTTTAGAATTTTTCAGACATCAGATTGCTGTACATCATCCATGTGGTGCTACTAAAGCAGAAGATGGTGCTTTAGCACATAATTGGGATTTATGGTTAGATCATTTAAAAAAGTTATATAATATTTTGAATTCTGATTTGACTAACTTTTCTGTGAGAAATAAATATTCTTCTAACAAAGAATTAAGTTTAAAACCAAAATTTGTAATCTTAGCAGTAGAAGTTTATCATCAAATTTTTTCATTGTCTCAACCATATATATGTGTATCACAATTTGGAACTTTTGATGGAGAAAGTGCTTCAAAGAAACAATGCATAGAAGCCGGAATTCAATATATTGTGTCTTCACTTCAACAAGTTTCTACAACAGGAAGTGTTATTCCATTACTTCAGTTATTATCTAGATTATTAACAAAATATCCAGATTCAATGAATGCTGAAGATCTTATCAATCTGCTTGAGATATTACTTCAGATTCAGTTATCCTGTAAACAGTTAGAAATAAAACAATGGTTGTTAAATTGTTGCCATGCTGCTCTGATGGCATATTGTTATTGGAAAGAAAAAAATTATAATGAGATAAATGCAGAAAACTTGCATTGTGTATCAAGTCAGTTATGGGAAAGAACAATAAAGACAGCTAGCTTAAATCACTGTCATGAAGAGAGTCATAAACTCCTACAACTTATGCTAATTAAGAAATTAGTGATACCAAAAAATGAAGTGTTTTCTTTATTTTCCAAAGGTTCTGGTAATATTCCATCTAAAGATTCTTTACAAACTTTGTTGATATACATTAAAAATTATTCTGTTCCAAATCAGAATTCTATATCATTGAATAAAGAAGATAGTGATTCCAATAATAATAAATGTTGGTTTCAACATCAAATATTAGAGTGGCTTTTTCCTATTAATGATGATCAGATGAATGAAAAATTTGTAATCCCTTTTTATCTTCAATCTGCAGATTTAATTCCATTATTGTCTCAGTTACTCATTGAAATATCCTTACAAAATAAGACTGATGTCAGAAATTTACAGCAAGATATTTCTCAGTTTGGCATAACAGATTGGAAATGGATTGATTATTTAGAAGAAGAATATTTAAAAATGACATTTCATAAATTTTCTTTTTCCGAATGGAATGAAATTAGTAATGCTGAAAATAATCAAATATCAGAAAGAAAACAGAAAAAAGTAATTTATAGTGTTTGGAAATCTATTCAAGAAATAATTATGAAAATTTCTAGTGAATTATTGGAACAGTTTATTCAGTCACAGTCTATTGATGCAAATATTCTTCTTATGAAAGCATATTTCATAACTGAAATTCTAAAAATTGCTTTTGAGTATGATATTCCTACAATAGAAGTTATCACACAAACAGGAATCGGAAAATTAGTTGAAAATTTGATTGAAAAAGCTGTCAAAAAGCTTATTGACACATTTGAAAAAACAAGAAGATTCAGTGATATATATAGTCCATTAACTACTTTGGAATGTATATTTTCTGCTAATATAGATAAAAGTGTAAACAAATATAGTAGAGCAAATTTTTCTGAATGGATTATTTCTATATTTCCATCACAACTTTTAAGTTTTCTGTTAGATACTGTAAATAATGATCTTTTTATTGATAAATGTCAACCAAAACAGCAAAATGAAGAAGAAGAAGATGATGATGATGATGGTGATGATGATTTTGATGAAATTCCATCAACTTCAATATGTTCAGAAAACAAAAACAAATGTGATGATGATGTAATGGATGTTGATACATTAGATACATCATCTGAAATAAGTGATGAGAGTTTATTTAAAAGAAACATTTTTCCTACTGCTGTAAAGTTGTTATTTGCTTGGTGTGATTATGCTGCTTTTATAAACAATGATATTGCACCATTGGATAAATTTAAAGATATTACTAAAAAATTGTTTGATATGTGTGACGAAAATTTCAGAAACAAGCTATGGAATGCTGACATGGCATTAAATATCTTGAAATACTTTCTGTTAAAGAATTATGCTCCCAATATTACAGAACTAACTACAGTTGTAAACTGTTTAAGGAATATTCTTAACAAACATCATAAAGAACAGGAAATTAGTATTGCATCTTTGAATATCATCATTCTTATAATTCCATTTTTGTTTCCAAATAATAATTCTGGTGAAATAAACGAATTAAAGCAAAAGATAATTCATCTAATCAAAACTTTTTGGAAAATGGAAACTGAAAAAAAAATTAACAGAAATGTGAGTTATGTTCTACTACAAGCAATGGCTAAATTGTTAGAATGTGATCCACTTGAAGAAACAATACTTTGGTCTGAAGATACTAATGAAAGAAGACCTCTTTTTAATGATTTTATAAAATTTTTATGTAACAAAAATTATAAAATTAGGAAATTAGCAACTATAACTATAAAATATTTATTTCAAAAAAATAAACAAAAATTTGAGTCATCGTTACAGTTAATTGCATTTGAGAAAATATACTATATAGTAATTTCGTCATTAAAGGTTCGAGACAACAGTCAAAACTTGGCTGAAATAGATGAAATTAATAATAAAAGTTTTACACTGTTATTAAGCTTATCATACATTATCATTTCTAGCCCATATTGTGAAAAGTTAGCTATATTTGCTCTTTGTCAAAGTTTGAAGGAAAAAAATATTGTTATTGATTATGTTATGAAATCTTTAACTCAAGTATCAAAAATTTTAAAAATTAAATCAGAATCAGAACTTATGGAATTTCACTTACCATATATTATAAATGAATGGACAAAACAAAAATACAAATTAGTAGATTTCCCATTTCTATTATTGAAATGTCAGACATTGACAGATTTTTATAAAAAGCATTATGTTACATTAACATCAGTTCTTTTCTATCATCATGATATTTCAGCAATTCAAAATCTTGGAAATGAAATAAACCACAGTTGGATTGATATTCTTACTGAATGTTTACCTAAGTTACTTGCTCAAATTTTACCATGGTTTGCTAATGCCACTTCAAAAGTTGTTCTCAATGAAGATAGACAAAGTCAAGCTTATAAAAATCATTGTTTTCTTGAAGAAACATTAACAAGTGCAGTCATTGAAAATGTTGTAGAGAAAAAATTGGAAGAGATTATTATATGTCTTTTAAATTCAGTTGAAGAAACTGATTTAAATTGTGAAGAGTTTTCTTCTAAAAACTCAACTACCAATCCTTTTAGTTTTCCAGTTAACATGCTACAAACAACTGTGCATTATCTGATGAAGAATTGGTGTACAGATAGAAGCCAGTCTCTTGTTGGATTATTATCTCGAAAACATGATGGAATACAAAAAATACTGTTATTCTTGCGTAGTACATTATCGAGGGCTCATAGAATTCATGAAAAGAGACGTGCTTTTATAATGTACAGTTTATTCTTTGATCTACTAGTGCCAGAATTACAAAGTGGATTAGATGGAAATTCATTATTTGTGATAAGAGATCTAATTGTTAGCATGATGCACTTTTTGGATAGTCAAAAGTCTAAAATAATTGAAACTGAGGTTGAAGAAGTATTACTTACCTGCTTCGATCTTGTAAATAATCTATGCCATCAGTGTTTTCCATCATTTGCAGAAGTTATAGCTGGACAACTTTCTAGAATTGTGTACATAGTTAGTTCTTATATAGAATATTCAATAAAAATTAAAGAAAAGGCTTTATCCATATTAACATTCCTATTGATCGAAAATTCTGAATATTTGGAAAAAGAAATTCTCTCTTTGGATCCTTTTCCAAATAAAGAAGTATTTCAAGAAATTAAAAAACATCATGAAAATCTTCTTCTTAAGAAAAATGTATATACATTAGAAGATAAAATTTCACACTTTTTAATTTCTCATTCTAATAGTGAGACAAACTTTACAGTTGAAGGATTAATTCATTTATTAAATGAAATTATAATTAGAAAAAAGGAATTGCAAGTGTTAATTAATAATTTGCAAGAAAGACATCATATTATAGAAGATACAGGCATGAATATTTTGCATAAATTAATATGTACTTTAATTCGTTTATGCAATTGTGAAAAATCTGAGATTAAAAAATTGGCAGTTAGATGTTTAGGAGAACTTGGTCCTATTGATTTATCTTCAATTATATTACAACCAAGTGTTTATTTTCAAGAGGAAACAAAAATGATTAATTATTTTAATAATACAAAAATACAATATAAATGTTATTTTGTGATATTTAATCTTTTAAATGATTTTCTACAAGATAAAGAGATTGATGTAGTATTTGCAGCAAGTGAAGTGTTAAAAAATATATTAAGAACTAAATCTGGAAGAGACTTTTTTTTATTTTACAAAAGAAGTAATGTTGGAAATATACATTTATATATTCATCCATTTTTTGATAAGAAAACATCTTTTATAAAAGTATCTCCTGTTCCAAATAATGAGTTTGTTAATAAGATTAAGGATGAATCTTTATGGAGTCCTGATAATATTACTTACAAGGAATGGATAAAACAATTAGTTACAAGTTTGCTTAATGCAAATATTAGTGAAGATGAAGTAATACAACAACTTGTACCTATTTGTACTATTGAAGTTAGATTCTGTGAAAAAATCTTACCTTATCTCATTCATTTAATTTTGTTGCAAAAGAATGATGATATAAGCAACATAATATCATCTCAGATCAAAATGTTTTTTGTTAAACATTGTAATCATATAAAATGCCAAAAGCCATTGTTGTGGCAACAGTCAATTCCAACAAGTTCTGATCAAATTTTATCAGCTTATCTATGCAAATCATCTGTACAAATTATGCTGAATATTATTCATCATCTGAGATGTAATCAAAAATTCAATTATTCAAATTCAACTGCCTGGGATAATCAGTTTTGGTTAGATATTAACTACTTACACATTGCACAAGCTGCACAATATTGCTTTGCACCATTCACTTCTCTTTTATATATAGAGATATGGTTTGATACAAGAATGAGAGAAAAAAGATCAAATTCTTTTGAATTTAATATTGAAAATCCTAAAAGTCCTGAAAGTCCAGATAGTCCTGTGATGTTAGCAGTAAGTCATTCTGATCCAGAAAATGCTGTTTTGGCTCATAAACTTCTTAGAAAAGCTTATAATTGTATTGGAGAAGCTGATGGTGAATATGGTTGTCAGAATTTAGATATAAATGGTGCATCTAGTCAGATAAATTATTACATACAAGAAAAGCAATGGGATAGATTACTCTCTCTTGAAGATATTTATTTATCTGAATCATCTGATAAATCTAATATTTTAAAAGCAATGAAGAATTTTGGATTATTTAATATTATGAAAATATATATTGACAGCATTATTGATAAAGGTAATGAAATATCTGAAGAATTAATAGAATATCAAAATGAATGTGCTTGGAGATTAAGTCAATGGAATATTTCAGATTTAAATAATATTGATGTGGGATTTAATCAATCTTTATATAAAAGCTTGACTTCTTTATTATCTAAAGATCAGGATAGTTTTGAAGAAAATTTAAACTCAGGATGTTATGCTGTTGTAAAAAATTTTCAGCAGCTCAATCTTGAGTCAGCTCGTAGTGTGTATCCTGAGTTATGTAAATTAAAAATGTTGAATATAGTACAAGATTATTCAAATATACTATGGAAAAATGAAAAATTTACATCATTAATAGCAAAATGGCATGAGGATGAAAATTTGCCATATAGTAGTTTTGAATTTATTGAACCTGTTTTGTGGTTGCAGAATGTTTTACTAAAAGAACATTACAATAATAGTTTTGAAAGTAAAGCTAAAGAGAACTTGATAAATTTCCTCCATAAATATACTCAGAAGTCTTTAGAAGGTGAATATCCTGAGACTGGAAGACGAGCTCTGTGTATTTTAGAGACATTAACAGCTCAGGATGATCAGTTTTATCAATGGAAAATTGAAGATGCAAAATTACACTGGGTAAAAAGTGAATATTCTGTTGCAAAGCAAAAGTTAAATAATTTATTACAATTAACAGAAAAGTGCTCTGGATATGCAACATCTGAACTTAAAGCAAAAGCTCTAATGTTAAATGGACAGTGGCTTTCTGATACTTGTTCTGAAAATGCTACAAATATTCTAAAACACTATTTTGAAAAGGCTGTTGATGTATTACAATCTGAAGTATTTGGTGAATGTCCTGTTTTATGGGATGCTTATTTGTCAATTGCTCGTTATGCTGATATACAATATCAACGAATAACAAATTACTTCAAATCTTCAATTTATCAGGATAAAAAAGAATTTGTGAAACGTTCATATCAAGAAATAGATAAACTGAAAAAAATGACAAATAATTTAAATCGTGATGACAAAAAGTATATAAATGTAATGGTGAAACAGATAAAAATTGAAGAAAAAGAAATTGAAATGCTACAAAAAGATAAACTTGAATTTTTACATAAGGCTGTTGAAAATTATATGAAATGTCTGAAAGGAACTAATTGTCATGATTTACGTATATTCCAATTAATTAGTTTATGGTTTCAAAATCATTCAAATGAAAAATTAAACAATTTTATGAAAAATAATATTCATTACATCCAAACTTATAAGTTTTTACCTTTGATGTATCAACTTGCAGCAAGAATGTGTAAACCAAGAAGAAATGAAACAGACTTCTCTTTATTGTTGTTTGAATTAATTCAAAGAATTGTTATAGACCACCCTTATCATGGTCTTCCAGTTATTTTTGCATTACAGAATGCAGGAGCAGATACTTTGAAAAATGATGAATCTAATAATTTAACAGTTAAAGAGGAACGTGTTGAAGTAGCTAAAGAAATGATAACAAAATTGAAAACTTCTAAACTGATGCATCTTATATCTGAAATGCAAGTTGTTTTCTCAGCATATATCAAATTGGCCAATCTAGCTGTACAATCTCCAAAATCATCAAACAACAGTATACCAGAGGAACATCCAATTTTACAAATAAAAAACTTTATAAAGGTTCCTGTTTTAACTGAAGAAATTAAAGTTAATCGTGACTGTAATTATGATGATATAATAGGAATAAAATCATTCAATTCCACATTTAAGATATGTGGAGGTATTAATGTTCCTAAAGTGATTTCTTGTATTGGTACCAATGGAAAAAAGTATGAACAGCTTGTGAAAGGTTCAGATGATTTAAGACAAGATGCTGTTATGCAGCAAGTATTTACTCTTGTCAATCTTCTTCTTCAAAATAACAGATCAACTAAGAAAAGGAAACTAAAAATTCGTACTTACAAAGTTGTTCCATTATCTCGCCGCAGTGGAATCATCCAATGGTGTGAAGGCACAATGCCTTTAGGTAATTATCTTGTGGGTGGAGCAAATCTTATAGGTGGTGCTCATAAAAGATATTTTCCTGAAAATAAGACAGCAAAACAGTGTTTTAATGCTATGAAAGATGTTATGGCAAGCCCAGTAGATGTTAAAGAAGATACATTTCAGACTATTTGTAAAAACTTTTATCCAGTTTTTCGCTACTTTTTCTTGGAACATTTTCCAGAACCTTCAGTCTGGTTTGAGAGACGACTCACATATACACAAAGTGTGGCAACTAGTTCAATAGTGGGCTATATGCTTGGCATAGGAGACCGCCATGTTAATAATATTTTAATTGATATAAATACTGCAGAAATTATACATATTGATTTTGGTATTGCATTTGAACAAGGAAAAATGTTAACAACACCAGAAACTGTTCCATTCAGATTAACACGTGATATAGTAGATGGTATGGGAATATGTGGTACAGAAGGAATTTTTAAAAGATGTGCAGAAAAGACTTTAGAAGTTCTGAGAAATTCCCAAGAAATATTATTGACAATTTTAAGTGTGTTCTTATATGATCCTCTTTATGTTTGGACAATTTCACCACAGTACGCTGCTGCTCTTCATCATAATCGAGAAAATGTGCATGTTGATAATAGTGAAACTTATTCACTAGCATTTCTAAAAAGTGATATTCGTCAAAACTGTAAAGAAGTTAATAAAATGGCAGAACATGCATTGATGCGACTTCAACAAAAACTGAAAGGTATAGAAGATACCATACCAATGAATGTAAATGGACAGGTCAATATGCTAATCCAACAGGCTCAAGACACTCGAAATTTATGTCAACTTTATCCAGGATGGCAGCCTTATTTGTAAAGATTTTGTATATAAATTTAGTATATAATTATGTATGATTATATTTTAATAATAATTAAAATAATATAAAATAGCATACAATAAAAAATATTTGTCAAGGTAATGTTTTTTCATACAGTATTATTATTTGGAAATTTAGATGATTTCTAAATCAATTGAAAAACACATCAAAATTAAATGCAAAAACCAAATATATATATAGATAATGAAGAAATGGATATACAAATTATTAAAAAAATTTTTTTTAACTTGTATAATTTTTGATAATGCATTTAAATTTATAAATATATAATTCAATGTCATTTCAGTTTTTGAACTTCAACAATTATATTTTAAAATCAATTACAGAATTATTGATGTATGAAAATTTTGAAAGCTAGCAATAAGAAAATAAATTTTATTATTTATGTATTCTAATTATATTTGTATGTATTTGCAGGGCTACTTTTCAGCTGAAACATGCCAATAGGTCTTACAGGCAAATAGCATTGAAAAGTATCAGAAGTATTAGTAGCCAAAACAAAGTACTGGTAGTTGCTCAGTAAAACAATTCTATATATTCAGTCACCATTATATGCATACAGTAGTAATTTTTTCTAGAGAAAGAATACTGTGTATTAGCTAATATGTTCATTATACCCTTTATTTTGTTATAATTATAAATAATATCTTTCCATAATTTAGGTCTTAGTAAATTATATAACCAAGCCCAAATCATATTACTAATCAAAAATCAGCTAGATTTATTATCAAGCTACATTTTGGCTAATTAAATTGCCAATAAACCTTTAGTCTATATTATGTAGCTTTTGTGTATTTAACTTAATTCCAGTATCAAATACTAAGTCAAAAATATTGATCACTGAATGGCCAAAGTGATAAAGGCATCGATCTGCTGTTCTGGGTACTTGGGTCTTAGTCCAGGTCAGGAATCTGTGATTTTCCATAGGCAGTCTGTCTTGGATTTGTAGGACCTGGTATCCCACTATCTGTCTTCCCCATTATGAGCCTAGCCAAACCATGATGGTAAAAAGACCATCTAATGCTACATAGAGTGGAGTTGTAAAAAAGAAAGTAACATGTCCAATTTTTAAAATTTTAGATTTCTTTTGCAAATTTTAAAATATAACGTTTCAAAATATTGTATATTGGTACTTATACAGTTCGTTAATTAAATTAGTCAATTTTTTGCAACTTTAGTGTCTGATCTGGATTATTTAAAAAAAACAGAAAAGAAAGTTTTTTCCAAGCCTCATTCGCTTTTAAAATTAAGATCAAGTTTGAGGGATCAGGGATCGAGTCTGAGCGAACGACCCTAGGAAGTTAATTAAATGACAGCTGGCTAAGATTCTTAAGGCGTCAGTCTGCACCCACCAGTGGCTAAGTGGATAAAACCACTGAACACTGATAGTTAGTCTAGCGTTCGTGCCTTGCAAAAGAGTAAGCCATGTGGAGTTTTTCCAGATTTCTTCACGTTAGTAACACCTAAATAGGAGCCAGTTTTCCACAAAAAACCTCTTGGGAGTGTGTCACGTTTCCATAATCGAATAAAACCAAACCAAGCGTCAGTATGCCGCTTTGGGTACCCAGGATCGAATTCGGGCAACCAACCTCCTGAATTTTTTGTGAGTACAGTTGTCCCTCTATAGTCCGACGTTTTTTAATCCGACATGCTCAGTAGTCCGACGCACCTCCCGTCAAGGTACCCGTCCCCGTTACGTGTCTGCTTGCACAGAAGCATGTCGTGATGTGAATCTCCCCATCCAATTCTTACTCGATGACACACATTTCGTGTGTTTTATGTGAGCAGTTCTGTTCGAACAGTTGGAGTAGAGAATATTGTAAGTTACTGCTAGCAAAACAATGCGAAATATGTAATTATTTTCGGTAATCCGGACACTTTTGGTAATCTGACAC
>NW_019384700.1:231331-246630 GCF_000671375.1 Centruroides sculpturatus | reverse complement strand
ACGAAATGTAGGTTTTGCAAAATTCATGGGAGCTGCAGTTCTGTAATTTTTTATTCTGTACTGCAGTTCTGTACCGCGATTTTATTATATAATATAAATATAATATAAAACAAATATTGAATTTTTTTAATAAACATATTTTCACAAAATTGTGGAAATAAAATTGTAAAAATAATAATAAAAAGCAGAAATTAACACTTTCAGCAAGAGCCACATGTAACTCAAAAAGAGCTGCATTTGCCCATGTCTGTTATATACAACTTTAACCTGGTACAATGTTATATGTACCAATATTTTCTTATGGAGGAATAATGTTATGTGAAAGTAATACGATGTAATCATATCACTCACTATATAAGGATCAACTGTACTGTATAATTATTGTTATTATTATAAGGTATAGTAGATCCTCATGTAAGTCAAAGTAAAATATTTAATAATAATGCAGTTTTACTATAATTAATAATTAAGTTGAAGGGATTAAAAAAAATCTAGCTTCCTTAATAGCTTAATTTCATCTTTAAATCTAGTAGTTACATTAGCTCTAGATGTTAAATCGGCTATTAACAAAATGGTAGGATGTTTACCAATTAATTCCTACTATTTCTACAAACTTGATGTCATATCTCCATCCTTCAGTATCAAGCTTACAGGCAGTAATGCTAGCCAATATTCTTCTGAAAAAAGGTTTCTACAAGATACTCAAAATACAAGATTTCTCAAAATACTAGATCTACAAGAAGCCCTCTATTAGTAACTGAAAATAATTATTTTAGTTTCAACAATAAAATATACTTACAAAAACAGGGTGTACCCATGGGGTTCCCACTTCAGCCACCTTGGTAGAATTAATCATGAAAAATATTGAAATTAAAATCTTTTATCACCTCTAACATGATGATTTTCAATTTCATGTTCAGTTGACTCCCCCTATAACACGGTAGATACGTTCCGGTTTTTATGAATCCATTTTCTATGAGTCCAGCCAATCATAGCCTGGCACATATGGAGTTTATGGACTACAGCTGTTTGAAAGGTTTCTTCTATAAAATTAATCCATTCTAGACTAATTCGACTCAACATTTCCAAAATATGTATAATTTTTTGGGAATAATCCATATAAACTATGCTATAAACAAAAAATTGTAAGATTACTTACCGAGTGTACACCGTTCGACTACGCCATTGCTTAAGCTTGTTTTCATTGTGGAGCTTGTCATCAAATGGCGCTCGTGTGCTTCCTGATAAATGATTTTTTTTGCGAAAAATTCGCTGAACTTTGGAGACATCATTAATATAAATATAATTTTTATGGACGTTAAATAATAAATGGTTTTTAGTAGGTCCACTGCTTGTTTAAACTCAACGGTTTGTACAATATCCGCTATTGGTCTACATTCGACCAATCCTGTCGCAACATGAGTTGGCGATGATGTTTACTGAATTATAGGAGTTTTTTTAGCATGTTTGTACGAATACTATCACAATTTTTTCAGTGATATAGGAATCCGAACTATAGGAACCCATGTTATAGGGGGGTTGACTGTATTAGGTATATAGATAACATCTTATCATTGGATGGATCGTATAAAGACCTTTTACACTTCATACAACTCTTGTCATCTATAAACCCATCAATATCATTTACTTTAGATGATGAGAAAAGACAACAGTATTGCTTTTCTAGATTTGTTTATCTGCAGATTAGGTATTAGCTACACAGTACACCACAAATTCAATTTATACTTATACATTATCCTTGCAAGCTCATTTCAAACAACTAAATATATAATGCTATACTCAGGGTCTATTTGTATTCTCCTTCACAGTATCTTATACGTAAAGAACCGTATATAATATTTACTGTTGTACAGAAAGCACATTACACATACACTAAATTCAAACACATCAAAAATTGTATATAAATCCTTCTTTCCTCTCACAATACTACACAATAGAAATGAAAAATTAATATTTGTAAGCCCAGTTATTCAATACTTAGGACCTATTACATTATGAAGTGCAAAGGTTTTTAAAAAAACAGTCTTATCCTCCCAATTAAGTCTTAGCCACCATTATATAGATATTTGTAATGACAGGGATATTTTTTTAACATTAGAGAAGTCAGGCATTTATATGATTCCTTTAAAAAAAACAAGCACACACACAAGGCAATATTATGTAGGTGCTACAAACTGAAAACTTCTGATAGAACATCAGAGGGATATTCAGAAAATAGACTTATTACATTCTTATTCTTTTTGGTCCAAAACATCATTAATCAAACAATGTGTTGACTGAAAATCTATCTTCATTTGGGAAACATTATACATAACTACATTAAAACCCTGTAACAAACATCTTTTAGAAATCCCAAATATATGGATCTCACTATTTAAACTTTTAAATGATACCATTATACCTTGCACCAAAAATTTTAATTTATATTTTGTTATATTTTATTTTTATTTGTAAAATCATTCTTATATCTTACACTTAACTTTTTGTAATTTACTTTATTAGTTTATCATTCTTTTATCCCCTATAAAATTTGTTATATTTAGCATCTTCAATTTATATTTATGTTCAAATTTTAACATTTACAACTTTAAATATGTACAGTATGTATGGTTAAATGATCTCATAAAGGTAATTAAATAATGTTCTATTTTAACCTGAAGAAAATATCAATGCAATGTCAAAAGGGCTTGTTTTTATTATCACTAAGGTGGTTATTTTATTATTTGATTAAACGAGGTATTAAATTGCTGTCTTTATACCTGTACATTTCTACTTATTCATGTGATCCCATGGGATATAAACTACTGGCCTTCGGAATGCTCATCACATCAGCATATTTACAGTGCTCAAGTGGACCAATTAAAATAGTTAAAATATATTAAATATATAACCAAACAGCATGGTTACCCAGAAAAGCTTGTTAATAAATTTATCTATCAGTAAGTATTTAATATCAAGGGACAGAACACACCCAATGGTCATGCCATACAAAATGGAGAATGATAAAAGAAAGAAAAGCTTGTCTTGTCTACTATAGGAACTCCATGTATATTTTATTACTAAATGATAATGAATGATGCAGCCTAAAAGAATGCCATAAGGTTGAGTGAATGTCAGATTCTAGCCAGAGACAACCAATTTAACGGTTACCAAATGCATTAGATACTTCTCAACTGCTTATGACAAGACTAAAAGAGTATAAATATGACATATGCATATTTATGTGTGTGCCATATTTAAGTTGGGGTATATATTATTAATATGGGATGGTTAACTTTAGTTCTTATTATAATCAGAAATAAATATGCACTGAGAGGGCTACAATGACATTATCACTTTTGTTGTAGAGACAGTGGAATGAGAATAAGCCAGAATTACAAGACAGTTAAGGCCTGTGCAAACTAAGCAATGCTATTGCTTTTGACGCAATGTTGAGCAAATGTTATGGTCAGGTGACTAGTTTGCTTCAACTATCAGGCAAATGTGCTGCATGTGATATCACTCATGATATATTGATAGTTCTACAGAACCAATGAGCATTTCATTTACCCCTCTACAAACTATTGTTCATTACTTTGTTTTGTAAAATGATGACTTCATAGTTGTGTTAGCTTCAGCTGTGTCTATTTATTGTCTGTCAGAAATTTAATAAATAAACAAAACGAGATTGAGAATCTGATAGATTTATAAATTTCAATAAAGTAATTTTTATTGTTACTTATATGAAAATCTATCAAACAGCAATGTTTCATAATCCTAGATAGCCAAGACATGGCCAAAACATGAAGCACAAATGCACGCTTTCCTTGTGGCCTACAGCACATGCTCCTTTCTTGAAAACTTTCAAATGTGCATGAGTGTGGTCGTTTGCTGCTCAAAAAATCAAACTTCTTGGATCCTAGAGGTGTTGATCAGAACACCTACTTTCCATCGAAGGGTATGATGTAGAGTGGCGTTGAGTCAATGACTAGCAATCAATTACCATCAAGCAAGCAATGATTAAACTAAATTGCTTCGACTAGTTTTCTTTGATATTGCCTAGTTTGTGCATAGAGAGAGGGATTTGACAAAATTTACTAATGTGTTTCAAAATGTACAAGGTCACACATAGTGAATGCATTGATAGGAGAGATGTGGTATTGGTTTCTAGCATGTGGAAGTTTTTGTTAAAACGTATACACTCTGCTTAATGCACTCTTATTATAAGGCTTGTAGTGATGGACTTGGGAGTTTGCTTGATTAGGACAGCATAATGATTTTCATGTTTATATTTATCTCCAGTGGCATTTCAATAGTATGGATACATTGATGTATCTATTTGTTTTCTATTAAGTTTATCCATTATGTTGTACAGTACATGTTCTCTTATTTAAATTAATTTGAATGCTACTGTATTTAAATGTTTTTAACACAATGTTCCTTTGTTGGATTTAGTTTAAACCTAATGATGAGCTATAAACTAACTAGAAAATGTTGGTCTAATAGTTTATGATGGATATTAAAATGTTGTGTTATTTATTCTAAATCTAAATACAGTATACTCTTAATCTGAACTAATGACTGGTAAATGGAGGCACAATAATTTGTAAATTTGTCTTATTGAAAGTTAATTGATTTTTCTTTTATTTACTTTTTAATTTCATATTAAATCTAGTGTAATAGTTTATATATTATGAATAAAATATATTTTGAGAGTAATTAATTAATCTAATTAATAAAGCTTTAGATGTGATAGAATTTGAATAAAACTTTTTGAGATAAACATACAATTCAGAAAAATTTATTGAAGTAGTTCTAGTAGTAACCTTGCAGTTCACTATCAGTTTCTTGTATTATTAATTGACAATAACAGATTGTCAGCTAGATATTGTTATAAAATGTCATTAATTTTGCAATTTTAATGATTTATTGATAAGGAATGATTCAAGATATTTTGTTCAAACAATTTTACAACTTAATAAAAAAACCAGCAACAAGTTTCTTAATTTTCCAGCAACATTTGGTGGCAACATCTCTTATGATAGTTAAATATATAAAAAGTTTTTATAAATAAAATATTATAAAATGGCAAAAAGCTTAATTTTGAGGGTAGGGATGGGTTTTATAAAAAATTTAAATGCTAATAACAAGTAAAATTGTCATTAAGTCTGACCCTACTGAAGATACATGCATCCTCCTTTATCTCTCCACCCCCTTTGACCTTTAATCACCAAAATTTAATAGCATCAATCGCTCTAATAAATAAACCTCCCTGCGAAATTTCAGAACTTTTCGACAAAAAGCACAGGAAAAGCTTCAAGAGGGTGAACAAAATCATCCTTACACATGTGTACTAACATCCATATATACAGAAAAATCCCCCAAATTTTTTTATTTTTTGATGTTTTAAGGTCTTATGAGTCAAAAAATGTAAAAAATACAGTATACAAAAATAAGTAAAGCCACATTATTAAAAAATCAACTGCACTTATTGTATTTGTTAGGCCATATTATCCATATCTTGATGTTATAGAAGTAGTCCTGACTCAGCATACTAGCAAGAGTTAACAATACAGAGTTTTATTGAGATGTAATCATGCTTGGATGATCCATACATGGATAATCAAGAGTATACTGTAATATGTAAAATAGAAAGGTGCAATTTTTTTCTATAATAACTTATAGTTATTACTTTTTATGATTCTTTATCTGAAATTGTCTAATAAAAGGACACCAAACATACATACCATGGTTGTTTGGGTGTCTTACTTCTTAGTTAAATTACATGAAAAAGAAAAAAACTATTTGGAAAATAAGAATTGTATTAAATACTGATAACTCTTGTTGATTTAATGCTGTACTTTTTATATTGAACAGATTAAAGAAAACTACAAATGAAAAATATACTACATAAAATAGGGTTGTATAGGGTTTCTCAAACGAGATCCCGGTTGTTTTTTTAACCCGGGAAATTCTTCTCACCCCGGGAAATCCCGCAAATTTCTTAAAAATTCACTTTTTTCTTATTTTGTGTTATTGTTGAGGAAATTTTGCAAATAGAAAGTATAATTAACTCAAACTGTCAGAGTACATTTGTCTTTATTAATTTTAAACCTACTTATTAGTTTTTTTTTTTTATTTTTCCTCGTTATGGCATATCACAAATGGTCAATAATCAGTACGTAGCTTATTTGTGGCAGAACTGAAAATTCTTTATTTGTCGGAACCTGTAATACCTTGTATCTGGAACAATTGTGCTTATGTTGTCTTAATTTTTAACCATGCCTAGTAGCTTCGATAACTGCGTAACGCCAGGTTGTACAAATTGATCAAGGATACAAACGAGTACGAAGTCTGCAAGTATGAAGTTTTTCTTCATAAACCTGATTAAAGCCAAACGAATTGCCGAATTATCGGGCTATAAGCTCGATGCTGCTATTAAAACAGCTGAAATAGACAAATCAAGAATACTAGACAGCAAAAGAAGTACTACAATCGCGAAAACGAACTCGAAATCTTCCAGTGAAATGAACATATAACATCTGTCTTCTCTTAAATGCATTAATTAAAGACGATTCCACTAACATCAATTAAATCGGAAAGGGCATTTTCGGTAGCAGGACTTTTCATTACTAAAATGAGAATCAGATTGACTGGAGTATTGACCATCTTTGCTTTTTAAAATCTTATTATAAAAATTTACAATAATATTTTGTATTATGTTTTATTTAACCTTTTCATTATCAATATATTTTTTTTAATAATGATACTTCATTAAAAAGATCATTTTCGGAAATATTGCTATCTGGAAAACGTTGACTAACGTGATCGAATGATTTTTGCACATCTTCCCAATTAAGTTCTCGTTTTAACATAACCCAATGAAAATGTTCAATATCATTGTAATGTCCCAGCAAAGAATGCCCGTTGTTTACACACACAGCCCTCAGGGTCATATCTCTTTTTGTTCTAAAGGGATTAGTCACCATCACCCAAGTAGGAAGGGTTGGGTAGGAAATTTCTACAAGGGACAAACAATAGACGAAAGAAAGGAAAATATACAAAAATTAGAACAAAATATATATCTAATATGGCGTACAGCCACAATACGAAACGATCTTTACCGAATCTTAAACATAAGACGCAAGTTTATGACACATAATTGACAAAAATTTAATCCTTCCAAAAAGTCGGNTTCTTTATTTGTCGGAACCTGTAATACCTTGTATCTGGAACAATTGTGCTTATGTTGTCTTAATTTTTAACCATGCCTAGTAGCTTCGATAACTGCGTAACGCCAGGTTGTACAAATTGGGCAAGGATACAAACGAGTACGAAGTCTGCAAGTATGAAGTTTTTCTTCATAAACCTGATTAAAGCCAAACGAATTGCCGAATTATCGGGCTATAAGCTCGATGCTGCTATTAAAACAGCTGAAATAGACAAATCAAGAATACTAGACAGCAAAAGAAGTACTACAATCGCGAAAACGAACTCGAAATCTTCCAGTGAAATGAACATATAACATCTGTCTTCTCTTAAATGCATTAATTAAAGACGATTCCACTAACATCAATTAAATCGGAAAGGGCATTTTCGGTAGCAGGACTTTTCATTACTAAAATGAGAATCAGATTGACTGGAGTATTGACCATCTTTGCTTTTTAAAATCTTATTATAAAAATTTACAATAATATTTTGTATTATGTTTTATTTAACCTTTTCATTATCAATATATTTTTTTTAATAATGATACTTCATTAAAAAGATCATTTTCGGAAATATTGCTATCTGGAAAACGTTGACTAACGTGATCGAATGATTTTTGCACATCTTCCCAATTAAGTTCTCGTTTTAACATAACCCAATGAAAATGTTCAATATCATTGTAATGTCCCAGCAAAGAATGCCCGTTGTTTACACACACAGCCCTCAGGGTCATATCTCTTTTTGTTCTAAAGGGATTAGTCACCATCACCCAAGTAGGAAGGGTTGGGTAGGAAATTTCTACAAGGGACAAACAATAGACGAAAGAAAGGAAAATATACAAAAATTAGAACAAAATATATATCTAATATGGCGTACAGCCACAATACGAAACGATCTTTACCGAATCTTAAACATAAGACGCAAGTTTATGACACATAATTGACAAAAATTTAATCCTTCCAAAAAGTCGGGACTTTCTTAAAACGTCGCGAGACACGGGACAAATTGTTAAAAATCGGGACCATCCCGCCAAAAGCGGGACGTCTAGTCACCTTATTATAACGGGATGCAGAAAAAATCGTGCACAATTCTTGTACAATGTTAAAAAAATTAACTTTGGCAGCATCATTAACAACTAAATTTAATGAATGCGACGCACAAGGTACAAAAAAGCTCTAGAATTTATTTTCCTTAAATTTACGATTTATGTATCCGTTGTCATAAAAATTTGTCTTTCCAAGACCAGGACCTAATTTGGCACAAGGCAGGCAAGGCACTTGCCCGGGGCCCGTAATAAGTTCTAAACGTACCATTGTTTTATTAGTATTGCGAATTACTATATTAGCGCCACATTCAAGGGTTAATAATTAATAACATTACCTACTGCTTCGACATCTAACATCATCACTGAGAATTAGATAATGTTTGTATATGCGCATTAGATCTATTCGGTGAAGTTCAGAATAAAGCAGTGTTTGATGAGAAAAATGTAATGTTTATTGCTGCATAATTTTATTGTAGCCCCAAAAATCAATGTAAGTAAGATATTCAAATGTAAAAATAAAAATACTTTAATTTTAAATATTACAATTTTATTTATATTTGTAGTAATACAAAATTTATAAAGGGGACCGTAAATATTATTTTGCGTAGAGCCCGCGAAGGTCTAAATTAGTCACTGCCCAACACTACAAATATTCAAGTACAAAGTAACCGGTTCGACTTATTTCTTCTTAAGAAGTAGTTAAATAATTAGGAGATTAGGGAATAGGGAATTAGGGACATAAATAAAACCCAGCTGAAAGAGCCGAAATACTACTTAAACAAAAGCTTAACCGAACCAATTTAGCCAAGTACGGTGGGGAGTGATTTCTTCATAATATTAGATGTAATAAAGACAGAAATTTTTCCATTTCAATGAGAATGACCGAAAATTTGTAAATTTCCGTGGACACCTGGTCCTAAAACGAATTAGAAAACAAATGACTATTAAGTTTAACATATTTAGATTTTTACAGCAATGGTGAAAAACGTTTAAAATTTACAACCCTGTCGCATCCTTTGAGATATACTAGTCATGCGACAAAGAACTATTTTACATTAACCTGTATCAGCACCCTCGGGATTTGGCATGCATGCACGCACTGCACACCTACCAGGACCGTCTCTGATTCCATCCATGAGCCACTCGAAGGGAGCAATTTTAACTAAGTGGATTGTTTTAAGATTTAGAAAGTAAAGAATACTTTGTTATTTTTATGTACGTTTCTTTACAAAACTATATTTATATATAATTTTCTTTAATACAATATTAATACAATTGAAGAATATTTTGTACCAGATATATATATCTACCACACATTTTATTTTACCAAGTAAGTTTTTATTATTTTATTTTTAATTATATCGTGGCTAGCGATTCAGAATGTAATTGGGTTGTAATTGTGATATTAAAAACACATTTAGAGAAGTCTACGGTTTTTATTGGCTTATCGAACAAACGAATAGGAATGGGCCCTAGACCAGGGATGGGCAATCTTTTTCTATATAAGGGCCGCATTTTGAAACTTTTGAAATGACGCTGGCCGCATAACAGTGAAAAGAGACGAAAATGCCGGTATATCAAATTATTTATTCATATATAATTATAAATTAGCATAGGTATACTTAATTTAGCTTTCTGATGTAAACGTAATATATCAATTATTTGGTTCAATATTAGTTACCGCTAGCTTTAAATTAGTTTCGATGTGTCTGTTAGCCGGTTTCTTGTTTTAATTTTTACTAAATTCTTGCGGGAAAAACTATTCACATACATAAGTTGTAGAAAATAACGTTTGGATTTTTGCTGCATACTTCCTTAAGCTGGGAAATTGATATATTTATTCATATTTTATGCGACGAGGGCCGCAAAAAATATTAATGCGGGCCGCAGGTTGCCCATCACTGACGCGCAATTAACTGATTGCCCCCTGGAAGTTGGTTTTTTACAGAAACACAGCTTCCCTATCGTCAAATGTCACGGCACTCCACTGGTAAAAAACATAAGGATGAGTTATTTCAAAGTTAAAAGGAATGTCTCATTGTTTAGAGAATGAAATCATTTTTCAAATTACTTTATTTTTTAGTTTTAATCTATTCTGTTAAGATTTGATTTCATTCAAGTAAATTTTTTTTCAAAAGTGGTCAAAAATAATTTACTGCCATGTTGTGTAGATATTAATATTCATAAACAACGTTAATTTTGAAATAAAAAATTTTGAAAATAAAAATACAGTTGTCCCTCGATAATCCGATAGGTATGGGACCAAAGGTGTGTCGGATTACCAAGTGTCCGGATTACCGAAAATAATTACATATTTCGCATTGTTTTGCTAGCAGTAACTTACAATATTCTCTACTCCAACTGTTCGAACAGAACTTCTCACATAAAACACACGAAATGCGTGTCATCGAGTAAGAATTGGATGGGGAGATTCACATCGCAACATGCTTCTGTGCAAGCAGACACGTAACGGGGACGGGTACCTTGACGGGAGGTGCATCGGACTACTGAGCATGTCGGATTAAAAAACGTCGGACTATCGAGGGACAACTGTAATTACAATAAATTGATAACAGTTTTCAGCTCAATAAAATTAAATAACATATTTAAAAGTAAAGTTAGTACTGTATTACTTTTTATAGTTATACAAAAGAATTTTGCAGAAATATATTTATTATTTTTATAATAAATTGACATATAAAGATATATGCTTTACTTTTAACTAAAAAGTACAATGCAATAATACAAATTAAAAAATCATTAGGTAGAATTTTCAAATTTGGTCTAGTTAAATACAGCAGAACCCCAATTATCTGAGTCATGATCAGAGCTGGATTTGCATTTTTGGGGGCCCTAGAATGAGCAAGGCTTTGAGGCCAATAAAAATAATAATTATCTGAAATAAATTTTATTTGACTTATTCACATAAGGATTTTTATAAATTCTTGCTATACCTTTCTTTTTTTGTTAATAACTGAAAATCTCAGCAACCTCATGAAAGCTTCAAAATTTGGAGCTTTTCAAAAATTAATACAGTGGGTTATCAGTTAATGAACATAATCTGTTCCAAGACTTTGTTCGCTATCCAAATTGTTCGTTAACCGATTATCGATTTATCATAGGTTTTTATGGGAATTTGATTAATTTGTTCTGGAGATCCCAAAAAATAAAATATATATACTTTCTATGTTTATTTATGTGTAATAATAAAAATACATATATACACAGTCTTACATTTTTATTAGTCATGTTTTTTCCATTTGTTGGGATTAAAGAATCTGTCTAACATCGATTGCTTTTTCTCTCTTCAGGATTTTTCAGAATTAATTAATAGCATTATAATTGTAGAGATCCCCAAGCCTATTAACTTCAACCTGGTTTGGATGCTATTCTAAGACTGTTAATCTGATATCCTTCCACTTTTTCAAAAGATCTTTAATAGCAGATATTGGCATCAATACTCTACCGAGTTTCTCGGTGTTCTTTATTCAAGAGTTCTTGGCATTCCTCTGTTGTCAGATCAGTTTTAGGTTCCATTATGAGCTCTTCAATGTTCTTTATTTCTCAGATGTGATTTTTGTTACTTCTTAAGCTGCTTGAGTCTTCTTGATAATACAGTATCTTTCTTAGATAAGGTTGAACTACAGCCTACTGTAAACCTGTTCAACTCATACTGCTAGTGGTATTGGCAATATGAATATTCTGATTTTATTGATATTAAGTTCGATTCTTTTATGTTGCCTTTAGAGGAGGGGGCTTTTGCTTATTGGATGTGGATAATTGTACAGTCTTACCTTGGGGTGTTTTTACCCTGATTTTGATTACATCTTATCAGGTCATTCATTCTTGGGCTTGTGCTAGTTTTGGTGTTAAGATGGATGCAGTTTCAGGCCAAGTTAATCAGATTTGTTTTTTGATTAACCGGCCTGGATTATACTATGGTCAGTGTTCTGAGATTTGTGGGACTAATCATAGTTTTATGCCTATTGGTATTGAAAGTCTCTGTTGATGATTTTTTTTTTGGGCTGGGTGAGAGGTTTTTATTAACTAGATGGCTGAAGAAAAGTGCTGGTCTTTTAAACCATTTTATAGTTTTATTACTTCTAGTTGGTGCCTCAAATGAGCTCCAACATCAGACATCTTCTGCCCACTCTCTCTCTACCTTTGCTATTATACTCTCACCTTTTGAAAATAAAAACCAATGCAAAACTTAATGAGTGTTCACCCGATAGTCTTGCGAATACTATAAAACAATTGTTTGCCAGAAAAATAAAAGGCTGAATTACAAGGGAGAGTTTCAAGTTTGGAGGAATACTATTTGATCAGTATATACTGGGTTGAGCATCGATGTCGACGTCTCCTGTGTTCTGAAAAGTTTCGAATTGTTGCCTTGAAGACAAGGGAAGACCAACTGGTTTCATTATTTTACATTGTTTCTTTTTGTGTTTGTTTTGTGAGGTGTTCGTTGTCTGAACATAAAAATCTTTCGCGAAAGTGTTTGTTATCCAATTAGTTCATTAACCGATCACCCAGTTTTCTCCAGAATGTAAACAAACAAGAAAGAAGTTCAAAAAACATTAAAAAAATTTTAAATTAACATTCAAAATTGGACATCTTAAAATGGATTTTCAAATTTGCTGCATTGTCTTTTAGATCTTTTAGAAATGGCTCTTATTTTTTCTTATTAAAAGTTTAAAAAGTTGAAAACAGATTGATAGTTTTGAGGCTCCTAGAATCACAAAGCCATAGGATGCAGCCTAGTCAGCCTACAGGTAAATCTGTCACTGGTCGTGATTAACCAAGATTCTGCATTATCACTACTTCTTTTAATACTGTAATTCTTAAAAGAAAGTTTAAAACAATAACATGTACTATATTGCAAAATGATAGTTTGTGTTACTTTTATTATTTTAATTTCAGTAAGAGAGAGATCATTCATATTAAAATGTAACTACAATACTACATATTATTTTTATCATTTATGTTATTTCAGTTATAAATGGATTATAAACAGGAAAACCTCTTTGATCTTGTATAGAAGTTAGGTTGATTGACATATATACATAAGATGTAAATTTTTAGTTCTAGTAAATGCTCTTTTATCAGTTGTTGCAAATTATTAAAACTATTATTATTAAATTATTAAAACTATATTATTAACTATTATTACAACTAAATTAAACTATTTTATTAATACCTGATATTATCAGTTGTCTAATTTATATTTTTTTAAGTTTCCTGATACTGACAGTTTCAATTGTTACAGTGATAGTATTGAAGCTACAAATTTTCTGATGTGGAATTAGTTTCCACAGCAAACTCATTATTAGTGTTTTGTTTTTCATTAAACAGTATCATCAATTTATTTACATCAATCTATTTAATATACTTCTAGCAAGTTCTAAAATTAGTTTGAAATGATAAGTTAAAAAATATATATATATATATATATATCACTTTATTATTAAGTGATATATATATATATCACTTTATTATTATTATATATCACTTTATTATTTATAAAGTGATATATATATATATATATCACTTTATTATTAACACAATAAAAAATTCTAAGTTAATGCATGAAATTACTAATAATGCTAAAGTAATGTTTAGATATTTTGTACCAGTAAATGACTATATGACTTCCTATCGGTGGTTTTTGAATGGTGGTCATTTACTGTGTTTTTCCACTTTCATAAGATCAAGATTAATTTTCACATAGATACTTTTAGATTATTTAGAACTAGCTGTACCCGACCACGCGTTGCTGTGGCTCAAAATGTATCTATTATAAATTATAACACGCCCGCGGGAGGGAAATTCGAAAAATTTCTTCTTAGCGTACATTCTCTTGACGTACCCTATTAAAACGCAATCAAAAAACGCAAAAAACTGCATCTAAAATAGTATAATAGAAGCGGAGTTCTTCACAGTAAGCCTTAATTTCGTCCCTCTCCCCTCTATATTATATAGATGTCGAAATTTCCCTCCCCGCTGGGGGAAATTTTGATATTTATAGTAATACAGTATTATAAAGAGGTAATGTTTGGATGTAGGAGGTAATCTCCGAAACTACTCATCCGATTTCAAAAATTCTTTCACCAATATTTAGAATGGAACTTCAGGGTTCACATAGGCTGTATATTATTTCGTTAAACATTCATATAAATTAAAAGATATCATCTAGGGTTAAGGCTTTTATGTCCAACAGATGGCGCTACGCGTACGACGACCTAAGTTTGCTTTTCTGTGAGGATGAACTAAAGCAGATCATCTATCTATCTATATAAATAAAAATGTAATGTTCGTTTGTTCCTACCGATTCCTTTGAAATTTTGACACAACGCTGCATTCGAATACGCACGTGTTTTTATATAATACTAGCTTTTGCCCGCGGCTTCGCTCGCGTTAAGAAGTATTATTAAGAGAGAGCACGAAACAAATATGCACCGTCACCAACAAACAAACGACAGTACATTCTTCAACTTCTCCATTAACGTTCAGATTTTCTTTAGCCATTTTAAAAAGTCTAACCGACAAAATTTTAAAAAAGTCTAACAGACAAAACCTATACTTAAACCAAACGAAAACAAAACAAATGCCAAATACAAAGCAGAGTCTATAACCAAAACTACTAAACCGAAACAAAGCAAATGCAATCCAAAATATGCCAAGAAAAGAACAGTCAAAATCGTCAAATATAATCCGCTAGAAATATTTAGGTATAGTATGTACTATTAGATACGGCGGCCACTCATCATCGGGTATATGTAACTCAGTGAAAACACAACGATAGCGCGTTTTAAAATACTACTAACGCCATCTATTGTCAACATTTAGAACTAAAAATTATTTTGTTCGTCTTAATTTATTCGTTCCATTAGGTACTGATAGGTTCAAACTAATACATTTACATCCTCCATCATCCCTTATTTTATCCCCATGGGGGTTGAATTTATCAAAATCCTATTTAAGCGGACGTCTTCATCATAGTAGCTCCAATCTTTAATTTCAGTTCAATCAGTCGAAAATCTAAGAA